>NC_134837.1:259116427-259416427 GCF_004210375.1 Tachypleus tridentatus | reverse complement strand
ATGCTACAAACAGCTTTCACCTTTTTTACTTAATGTTTATCAACCAGACATTCACGGGAAAAAATGTAGATTCGAATGTTTTATCAGAAAATCCTGGTGTTATTTATTTTAAAATTTCGTTTTGGAAATACTGTGATCAATTTAAAATTAGATATTTTTATTATTTCAGCAACTGCTGTTGTAGATAGATATACTGACACGACTATGCTTCAGTAATCAAGCGTTCTGATCCGAAAATTATGCCTCCCTTCCCCCAGGGGCTCAATGATAGGCCTGAAGTTTTATAATGCCAAAGACCACGTTTCTATACTTTTGGTAGGTTAAGTGCATTGTGTAGTTTTGTGCTTACAACAAACAAACCAAATTTATTTTTGAAACTTTGTAAGTTTGTGCTCAATTACAACATCGTCCACGTGTTGGAAGGTCTTTGAACCTCAGATGAATATTGTTCAGTTTAGCGCAGAGCTACATAATGGGTTATGAGTGCTCTGTCCAACAATGTGTTATCAGCGCTCTGTTCATCGCAGAAATCGAATACCAAATTTTAGCGTTACAAACATTTATGTTTACCAGAGACGTCTTCGTTCTTCTAAAATAAAACTTTAAGAGTTGTTTGTGAGGGGTTTATACTTGTGATATATTCACTCTATTTGCTTTCGTTTTTAATCATAAAATCACACAATGGGATACCTAAGATGGGAATAGAAACCCAATTTTTAATGTTAAAAACTGTCAGTTTTACTGTTTGGCACCTTTATTTTATTAAATACATCAGTACTTGGTCATTACCAATTAGTTTATAGCGATCACATGCTATAAATATTCCTATAACTTATATTATACTTACTGGTAAGATAGATAGACCTACCATTAATTAGTCGTTTTCTTACTTCCTTCAATAATTCCTTTTCTGATGGTTCCTAATAATATAAAAAGTAGCCTATAATTCAACAGATATCTTGAAACAATGTTTAGGAACTTCGTAGAAAAGTTGGTCATCTATTCTTAACATACATGTAAAGGAAGTATGGTTTTCATATCAACGATTTTGTGAGTTTAATAGGGTGCGCTGTTCTAATTATTAACAATTTTTTATTTCATTTAATACGGTAATTTACTCAAGGTAGCAGCTTTGAGATTCACTTGTTGTGAGTTTCATTAGGTATGCTTCTTTAATTAAGAACTTTTTGGGTTAGAATGTAATTAAAGGCAACTAATATAATAAATTACTTAAATCATTGTCTCCACGTTCCTTTTAAATTACACGGAAACGTTGCGGTAATTATTAACAAAATCAAAGGAACAGAACAGAAACTGATTATTCCAACAGTTTTGTTTTTTTTTCTTAGCGTTTCTTCAGTTTATATGTAATAAACAGAAAGGATGCCAGTATTATACGACCTTACTCACATCGTTGAATCGTTTCTTCTGGGGTCGATACGCACCCCAGAACCCTTTTGGATAAGTCACGTATCTTGCACGAGCTTTTTCTTTAAATTCATCTTCATCTTCAGAATATCGTTTGACATGACCATCGTAATCTCGGAAAAGTCTGTCTAATAAATTTTCCCTTTCCTCGTCTGTAAAATCTTTGAAACAAAAGGTATCAATTGTAGTAACTTTAAATAATTATTACATATAAAATGTCGATAACAAAGAGAGTCGATGACTGAGACTTTGTTTCCACAATTAACGCTCCATAACTCTACAATTAAGCGCAGTTTATTAATTATACAACATAACATGGTTTCTTAATCATTTTTCTACTAGTACTAATTTCTTGATTAAATACGGTCCGTATTATTTCTAACTAAATCAGAAATTCCAAGCAGTTTGACACTTTACTTTAAGGTTTAGAATACGGTGTTAGAAACAAGTCTAGTATTAAATTAATGGACCTGGTAGCCATTTCACGAACTTCTATGTGACAGATGTCCCGAGGAGTGATCTCCAAAGGCATCAATTCGTCTTTGCTTGGTTCCTGTTTGAATTTTCTGCACCACTAAGAAACTCGTTAGAACTTTAAAGAAAGAAAGTTGAGCACCATTTTTAATTAAGATATTTCACTAGCGTATTAAACTGGTGATACAAGAGCTTTCGAAATAAGATCTTCTGAACACATTTTGAAAATTACTTACCCAATCACTTCATTACAGTTCGTTACCCGTCGTGTCACATTATCAACGTGTTCTCAATCTAAATTTTAGACAGGGGCTCTAAGTGTATGGATCGCTTGTACAAATCCCCGTCCACCGAAGATGCTCGCTCTTTCAGCCGTGGTTACATTATAATGGGACAGTTAGTCTCACCCTTCGTTGGTAAAAAAGTAGCCCAAAGGTTAGCGGGGAGTGTTGTTAACTAGCTGTCTTCCCTCTAGCCCGTTAGTTTGAAATTAATTCGAAACTAGGGGCTGCTATACAGTGGCGTATTTAGGTAGGAGCTAAAGGAGGCTTAGCCCCAGAGACAATGATTTAATGGGGATCCCATTGATAATTTTATTCTATTTAAAATTACATGTGATACAGGTCCCGCAAAAATGATCAGCCCCTGGGCCCACAGAACCTTAAATCCGCTATACACAGATGGCCTTCATGAAACTTTGCGCGAACTTTTGAAACAAGCAAACGAAACGTAGTATTTTATCGCATCCAATGAACATGACCACCCTTGGTCCAACAAATAAACCAAATCACAATGATAATAACTTCAAACCATTTTATAGTACTGTTCCGTATAACATGCTACGTAACATGTGAACGCTAAAAACTGCTACACTCTTGTGCAGCTAAAATGCAAACAAACAAAATTAAAAAAAAAAGTTTTATCTCCTTCAAAAGCTATGTTTTAATGTTGATTAACCTTCATAACACTATTACTACAGCTTGAACATCTATTTATGAATTTGATAATTTTGATAGTTCAATTTTTGAAATGATATAATTTTATCACAGAAAAAAAACACGCCTACAGTAGTTCGCGAAAGATAATCTATCAAAATAATCATTAACATTAAACTCCATAAATCGTTTACCTCTTTTAATTGAAAAAGCAAATGAATATCCAACAAGAAGTAAAACAAAAATGAACAGAACTCGCATCGACATGATGACTGAGTGGTACGCACTTTGCTAGGCCTAAATTATAAAATGATGTCCCTGAGGCTCAAATATAAACTAGTCAATAGAACGATAACGTGAGGAAGCGTACTCTTGCGATTGATCTCAACCTACCGTAACTAAGCTGAGATAATTTTCGTGGAACAAACCCTGACAGAAGTTAGATGAAGCCGGAAAAAGAGACAGCAGATCGGAAGTATGTCAGTTTTCTGACAGGAAGCGCGCTATCTCTTTTCCTTTACTTGCATTTCGACACATAGGTTTTTAGCTCAAATCTAAATTACAGGCTTTTTCCATAAATGCTTTACTGGTATATGATTACTCTAAGCCCTTAATAAAGTTTTATTTAAGTATATACTTCATTCGGAGTTCCAAAACAAGTCTCTTTTCATTTCGGTTTTCTTTTAATCCCAGAATCAAACAGTTATTTAGTTATTTATTTTTAACTACCTTTAAACATTGTTTACTTATTTTATAAGATTTGATGAATCCTATAAACGTAAATTTTGATTACGTTTAAGAATGTACTTGTGCAAGCTGTGCTAAAAATAACCATGTTTTCCAAATTTATTATAGAAAATTCTTCAAAAATATTCGGTCAGAAGGGAATTCCATATTAAACTTTACTTTTGTTTAATATCTGATTTATCAATAATCTTAGCATCACTTGATTTATCTGTTATTGTTTTTGAATTAAGCACAAAGCTACACAATGGGCTATGTGTGCTCTGCCCACCACGGGTATCGAAACCCGCTTTTTAGCGTTGTAAGTCCTCAGACATACTGCTGAGCCACTGGGAAGCCAGTTGATTTATCAATAATTTTAATCTCACGTCCGCCCTGCACTTTACTTGCAAAATGGCGAGCGTTGGCCTTCTGGTTAAAGTTTGGGATAACAGAGCTACTAAACCGAATTTGAATCTGTATCACGACATAAAATACTCCCCACACAATTCAAATTGTGGATGCGTCATGAAAGTGATGATGTTACTACCTGTGATGAGTGGTTTTATACACCATTATACTATTGTCGTAAAATTGTCGTGCATTAACTTATAATTAGGTAAGTCTGTTTGTCTGTTGCTATATATAAAGTAACCAAAGTTATTGAAACACGTTGGGTTTAAGCCTCCAAAATATGTTTCACAGATCTTTAAAGAACCCGTTTATACTGCACAGGTATATGTGTATATTTTATTTCTAGCTGAATTGATTTCGTACTTTTGTTTCACCAAATGTTAATAATTCTGACGTAAAATCACCAATGTAGCTGCTTACACAAAATAACATCACTCCCCACTACTACATTCTAACAATCCACAACTCTCCCAAACACTATATTTTAAGTCCACAACTCTTCCCTAACACTATATTGTAACAATCCACGATTCTCCCACACACTATATTTTAAGCCCACAACTCTTCCCTAACACTATATTGTAACAATCCACAGCTGTCCCTAACACTATATTGTAACAACCCAGAACTCTCCCAAACACTATATTGTAACAATCCACAGCTGTTCTTAACGCTATATTGTAACAATCCACAGCTGTCCCTAACACTATATTGTAACAATCCACGACTCTCTCAAACACTATATTGTAACAACCCACAACTCTCCCAAACACTATATTGTAACAATCCACAGCTGTCCCTAACACTATATTGTAACAATCCACGACTCTCCCAAACACTATATTGTAACAACCCACAACTCTCCCAAACACTATATTGTAACAATCCACAGCTGTCCCTAACGCTATATTGTAACAATCCACAGCTGTTCCTAGCACTATATTGTAATAATCCACAACTCTCTCTAACACTATATTTTAAGAACTCAATACTACATTTTACCAATCCACAGCTCTCCGTAACACTATATTGTAGCTCCCAGCTGGTACAGTAGTAAGTCTACAGATTCACAACGCTAGAATCAGGGGTTTCATTCCCCTCGATGGACTCAGCAGATAGACCGATGCGGCCTTGCTATAAGAAAACACACAAGCACACACACACTATATTGTAAAATTCCACAGCTGTCCCTAACACTATATTGTAAAATTCCACAGCTCTTATTAACATTATATTTTAACAATCCATAGCTCTCCTTAATACTATATTGTGACAATTCACATCTCTCCCTAACACTACACTTTAACACTCCACAACTCTTCTTAACGCTATATTTTAACAATCCACCGCTTTCCCTAACACAATATTGTAGCTCCCAGCAGGTACAGTGGCAAGTCTACGTGTTTACAACGCTAAAATTAGGGGTTTCATCCCCCTCGGTCGACTCAGCAGATAGACCAATGCGGCCTTGCTATAAGAAAACACACAACCACACACACCATATTTTAACGATCCACGTCACTCCCGAATACTATATTGCAACAATTCACAGCTGTCCCTAACACTATATTGCAACAATTCACAGCTCTCTTATTGTCGCAAGTTGACTTGAAGAATATGATAGATATTTCTATGTTCAGCGGTAGTTTGTTTTTGTATACAAAACCAAGTTCATCAGGGGTAAGAAAATGTGTCAAAATGTTCGACTTGGAGCTTTAGGAGCTCAGTGAATTTGAAATTTCATTTTAAAAGAAACTAGTTGCAGAAATTCATGTAATATTATTTTGTGAATTTAATGGTATGAACAAAGAAAAATACTACCCTGTGGTTGTATTAGCTTAAGATATTTAAAGCATAGTTAGAGCGGAATTGTTTTGACATGCTTTTATTTTATGAGACGGTGCCCAATGACAGTGTGGTATTTGTCAGACACAGCAATGTAGTCATTGATTTGTTTGGTTTGTTTGTTTTGAATTTCGCGCAAAGCCACACGAGGACTACATGCGCTAGCCGTCCCTAATTTAGCAGTGTAAGACTATAGGGAAAGCAGCTAGTCATTACCACCCACCGCCAACTTTTGGGCTACTCTTTTAACAACGAATAGTCAGATTGAATGTTACATTATAACGCCCCTACGGCTGAGAGAACGAGCATGTTTGGTGTGACGCGAACTCGAATTCGCGACCCTCGGATTACGAGTCAAATGTCTTAACCACCTGGCCATGCCGGGCCGTAGTCATTGAACGCCCTGTATCTGTGAGGCTATACAAAACAACTGTTTGCTTTAATTATAAACTCACTACGTATGTGTTTACGAAACATGATAAGATTTTACTAAACATTACAAGCCTTTTGTAAAATAATATATATATATATTTTGTAAAAAAATTCTCTCTAACACTACTTTCCAACGCCTTTCCTGGTAACTCAGAATAGAATTACGTGTTTTGATCTTAAAGTTTTCATACGTCATATAGCATCCAAGGGTCGCGGATTACTTTATAACATCTCCACGGCTGAAAGGGCGAGCATGTTTGATGTGACGGCGATAAAGTGAAGGTCAATACCACTATTCGTTGGTAAAAGAGTAGCCCAAGAGTAGGCGGTGGGTGGTGATGACTAGCTGCCTTCTCCCTAGTCTTACACTGCTAAATTATGGACAACTAGCGCAGATAGTTCTCGTGTAGCTTTGCGTGAAATTATTTGTTTTAGGGGGAGAGCCATTTTGTGCTATCTTTTATGTCCACTGTGGGAAATAGAATTCCGGATTTTAGCGTTGTAAGTTTATATATTTGCTACTGTCCCGCTGGGGAACCATAACGGCAATCCACTTGCTGTTTCATTTAAACAGTAAATGATCTTCAGAAAACAATTTTATCATTTCTTGTAAATATGGATCTCGAGAAAAAGGTAACGCATTTTAAACATGTAAAATATCTTATTCGTAAATAATTATTAAATTTAGTTATGTGCGCAATATTAAAGCTCTTATATCAAGTACTGTAGTAAACAGGACATCTACCACAACTGTAACATCACAGCATATGAGCCTCAGATGATAATTAGAAATATGTAAACAAGCAGTGGCGGATTTAAGGATGTGTGGGTCCAAGAAATAATTACTTTCTTTTGTGAACCCTATTTCTTAAGTCATTTTACATGGAATAAAATTATCAGTGGGATCTCAACTAAGATCATGAGCCCTGGGTCTAAACCCCTTCTAGCCCCTGCCTATATATGACACTGTATACAAGCGAAAACCAAACCAAGCCACTTTTGCTTACTTAAACATTTATCAGGTTGCCTGATGTTTTTGCATAGTATATATAATTAAAAGGCATTTTATCTGTGTTATAGATGAGGAAATTAAAAAATAAGAACGTGAGCTTTTTGTGATCGGTGTTCTTTAACTCGGTTTTAATTAATTTTATTCAACAGAAACTTTATATTGGAAGAAACCTTAACCTTCGAGAACGTTACAGCTTAGTTTAAGTATTCGCACATTTCTTAATCTTAATTAAACTTGCATTAATTATTTATTGCCTTTGTTTATCTCACGTTCAATGTAACTTACAAGGGGGAGCACATTGAATTATTTAAAGAAGCTACTATAGGTCTTCCACGTCGTTTAACAATTCAGCATATTCATTAGATAAGCTGCCTTTGTATTTTTTAGTTTTTTTCTACAGTGCTGTGCAAAATTTTAGAACAAGAGAATACTTTATCAATCTTTCCTTTTTATGGGGCTAATTCTTCCACGCCGTTACTAAATGTAAACTTCAGCATTATAGTAATGCTTCACTGATCCCTGTTGACAACTGAAAGAGTCAGGGTGAGAACACTTATCATTATTTAGAATTCCAGCATACTTGTACCAAGAGTATGTAATAAGGGTTCTAGTTGAATGAAGTACAGTGAAGTATGTAATGCTGGAGTCATTCAAATGGTGTAATATGTCTCAAAGATACTCGTTTTCAACCCAATTGAGAAAATCTGGGATATGGTAGATAAAAACTTTGCAAAACGTTGCTTCCAAAGAAACCTTATTGAAGTGTATCAGAGACATTTGGAGTAAATTTTCTGAAGAACACTTTGATTAAATATGTTGCAACAATGCAGATGATGAAGCAATAGAGAGACGCAAAAAACATTAACTGTTTGCTGAACTCAAACACTTTCACTGAGTTATGTGAAGATTAATACAATTTTGATGTTTTATTTGTGATTTATCTTCCGTTGTTCTTTGAAAGTAACATGAAATCTAATTCTTGACTATTCCTAACATTTTTTTCACATTACTGTGTGTAAAATTTTATTTTAGTTTGTAATAAAAGTTATTTCTTTCTGTACAACAAATTTGATCACAGTTCAGTGTAAAACTTCTCTTTGAATTTCAATTAGTGGGTTTTAACTGACTACTCTGAGGTAAATTTTGAAGGTGTGTGTTGTATTTGTTGTTTGTAATTAAGCAGAAAGCTACACAACGGACTATCTGTGCTCTGCCACTGGGGCCCGGCATGGCCAAGCGCGTTAAGGCGTGCGACTTGTAATCTGAGGGTCGTGGGTTCGCATCCCCGTCGCGCCAAACATGCTCGCCCTTTCAGCCGTGGTGGCGTTATAACGTGACGATCAATCCCACTATTCGTTGGTAAAAGAGTAGCCAAAGAGTTGGCGGGGGGGGTGATGACTAGCTGCCTTCCGTCTAATCTTACACTGCTAAATTATGGACGGCTAGCACAGATAGCCCTCGAGTAGCTTTGTGGGAAATTCAAAAACAAATCTGCCATTGGAGGACTTCAAGGTGGAAAAGACCGTACACGAACAGATTTAGAGGCTTTCGCACTTAAATATACTTACAATTTTGATATTCACGAACTTAACAAAATAACATTCGATTAATGTTCAAATTAATTTTCATGAATTATTGGTAATGTATTTAAATCTTTTTGAAACATATATTAACCTTTATTAGTCAACTTGTGTGTATTTTAATTATAATAGTTTTTAAACAATTTAGGTATTACAAAATTATTTAGTTTAGGTTTTCAAGGCTAAAGAGGGCGCACTTACTGCACAAATGTATAGGACTCAAAATACACTAAAAGCAAATTCTAAATGGATTACTAATTATTATACCTAATTAAACGGTAATGGTGTTTTAATTGAAATTGCACATTTTTCATGTAAATATGTTTAGAAGTTATCACTGATATCTGAACTGTTAGATTGCAAGTTTAACGTATGATAAATTAAATAATCAGCATTTTTTACTTTTGTTACTTTTAATTTTAGGTTTAGGCACCTCCATAAGAACGTTTCTTAATCCAAGATTGAATTTTGTAGTTATACTGAAGCACTAATTTCAGTGGTTGGTTGGTGTACTACTGCTAGTAGCGGGTCTCTTGTAATGTTTCAGTGGAAACTGAGGTATGAGGTAGAGCATGTATAACATGATTATGTCAGAAGAAATAAATTGATTTAAGTCGTGGTTCATTTCTTTATACTTAAAGTTAGAATGTAAAAGTGGCAAACATTGTCTTTCTACATTTAGATTTTAACGATGTAATGAACATTTGGTACCATTAATATAGTAATGGCGTGTTTCTTGGGACGTGAAACTGCATTCTTTTACGACTTGCACTTGTATAGAGTTGGTAGTACGTATGGATGCCAAGTGTCAGGGGGGGGGACAAGATCTGAAAAAGACTGGGCATATTGTTCATATTATTTTTCAACTTTTGTGTACAACAAACTTGTCTTGGCTCAGTTACAAAATACAGTTCTGTAAAGTGTTATATTTGGTATATTTTAACCATTTTACTAAAAATTTAGATAAATTTAAGATTTTTTCATTTATTGAGCATCCTCTTAACATTTTATTTTTACCACCTCAAAATAAAAAATCTTGTTTGTCACTTGTAAGTTGTTTTCTTTGCTACAATTATTTCAGCTTTATCGTGGTATATTCCATTATATTTTATACTTTATCATTGAGTACTTAATTTATTAATGCCATTAGAGAGGTCAATAAACATTCTTATTAACAAGTTGCCAAACAGTAAATTTAGAGTTTTTAATCATGATATGTTTTCATCACAAGACATTTTAAATTTATAACACAAGAATTCTGTGAGAATTATGATGTAAAACTTCAAGTAATTGTACCTGAAATAATAGATACTTATTTGTAAATAGGTCTAATAATCTATATAAAAAATGTTAATGTTATACTTGTATAACCGAGATATTAAAAAGTAACTTGAAGAGCCAGCTTGCTGTGGGACATTAGTAAATAATGGAACTTGTTTTACATTACTGGAATTTTTATACTTTAAAAATACACTATTTATACAAATTAAAATGTGTAAACATATATGCAGTAAGAATGGGTTTTGTGTTATTTTTAAGTCAAGCTAAATATTATAGCGTATTAAAAATTATATGTATGTGCAACGGTAAGTTACTGTAATTTGTAACAGGTGTTTTTTTTGGTTTTTTTCAGTGCTCATGTATATTTTTTGTATTAGAATACATCTAGTGTGCATTTTGAAATGGTGTAAATGTTTAAAAATGCTTAGAATTGGGTATCTAAGATCAGTGAATAACTATTTTTAAATTAGTTGTGAAATAAAAATAACTTGAATTTTTAAATTTGAGGCTTAAGATTGGAAATCACTAAAATACATAAATAAGCATGGAATAATTCCATCATTTCACATTATACTGACAGCCTATATTAGGCCTAATTACATTTTAAATTACCTTTGTGTAGTGCAAACTGTCTGTGTTTTTTACACCAAACAAAAAGCCTGGATATGAGATTTTATGAATTATTTCTAACTTACGCAATTCTAGTTGCATAGTTCACAAAGGTAAGTAATGTTCAGTTTAGTAATAATATTCCTGAAAAAAATATTTTTACAGAATTAGGCCTAAAATATAGACTGTGTGTGTGTATATATAATGTACTTGAAAACAAGGTGTGATTTCTATTTTAGAGTATAACTATATTTTCAGTAGGAAAATAAACTAAATGAATAGGCTTAGGAATGAAAAACCATGTACAATAGGATTTCCAAGGATAGGAATTCATGGAGATATAGAATTGAAACATTTCTTTACAAATAATAATTAACTTCAAAGATGTTTGTTTTTTTCAAGATTTCAGGTAATATGATGCATTTATTTTCATCTGTTGTTTTTTTAATCCAAGACTGTTGTAATGCTATGCAAATTTTTCTAACTGTTAAACAATGCTATTTTGTGTAGCAGTTACTGTTAAGTAGTTTCAAACAAGTTAGCCCCCAATTTAAAAAAAAAATGTTTATTTATAAAGAATACTTACAAGTGTGTTTGGGTTAAGAAAAGTTTTCATTTTACAGTATGTTGACAACACTGCATCTTTTTTTTTTCAAAATATCAGGTCCTCCAGTGACAAAGTGGTATGTCTGCAGATTTACACTGCTAAAAACCAAGTTTTGATACCCATGGTGGGCAGAGCACAGATAGCCCATTGTGTAGTTTTGTGCTTGATTTTAAAACAAACAAATCAAAAAGTCAGTTTCCACACTAAGTTGCAAACACATTGTTGTTTCTACCTCTAAAGAATCTAAATTTAGATTCCTAATATGGGGCCATTTTACAAGTGAAATCAAAATGTATTGTTATTTATTTTGAGCAATTGCTTGTTCAAAAGCCTGTGTTTAAATACAGATTTTCTGAACAGTTAATTACACTGTAATCTAGGGTGATTATTTGTCATGATTGTCATAACTGTTAAAACCTTGTATCAGATGATACCATAGCTGAAAATATTTTGTTTTACAGAGATTGCATCAATTTTTAAGAAACATGTTTTCAAGTAGTACACAATGCAAGTATTGGCTGTTTACCAGTGAACAGCAACTGGCAAAGTTAAGAGATGAAGCAAATAAACGATTCATTGATGCTCATAGGAGAGGTACAAAGGTGAGATTCTTTGACTAACATGATTCAGTGAAATTTCTGAAATCAAAACTAATCTCAGTGTTTTAAAGTACATGTAGTTTTACTTCCTAACGGAGGAGGTTCTTTATCAGCTGGTTGCACTATAGAATGTTTATTTTTGTCACTTGTTATTCTGTAAATTTTGAAGTCATTTTTATATAACACAAATGATTTTATCAAATGTTTTTACTTGGTTTGTGAAAAAATTTTGAATATTGCTTTGTTAATTTGGTCAAATACTTTCAAAACAGAATTTGTAAATTAATATGTAGAGTTTTGAGAAACTAAGTGATACTAACATTGAAATTTACCAAATTTTGGATTGTGAAACATTTCAGTATTTTTGAACAAACAGAAAATTTTGCTTACAATTGGAAATGAAGGGAGTTTTTTAAAAAAATAAATATTTGAATAATACATTCCTATTATAACTTTTTTTAGTAATTATAAACAAGTAATACTTTCATCATAAAAGGCAGTTTCTCTCATCTACACAATGCTTTTATAGAATTTAAATTTGGTTTACTTTCTGATATTTCTTGAAACATGAGAAATTCTCTTTATTTTGTTATTAACTTACACTAATCACAAACAGTTTCAAACAATGTTTAATATACATATAAATGTAGTTAGCTAAGCCTAATGATATTGTTAACAAATATCCACCCACGTGTTTGCTATGCGTGGCAACCAGTGAAGGGGAGGAGAGGATCCTGGTGGTTGAGGGGTCCAAACCAAACATGCCATTTTGGCCTTGAACTCCTGTAGACAGGCAGCCTTGAGGTAACCCCCATTTGATCATTTGGCTGGTCCACTTGGGTTAGGGTCAGCCAAGTACCACTGTTGGATGTTCTCAATAGATGTTGTGGACATTATATCTGATGCTGGTGTTTGGGTATAGTGCTCACAAAACCCTGGCATTGCTGCAGTGTCCTTGTTTGACATTTTAGTGCACCCCTCGTAGGGCTCCATGGTGGGTTGGGTCAGGGGGCACTGAAAATTCTTTTTTTATTATGGATTCTCCAAGTAAAAACTTAAAATAGTGAAAAAACAGTCCATAGGTGAATGACCATGTCTTGAAGATTCTGAGTAGCAATGTTCAACATCTGTAACACCTGTTGTACCTCATTTTCTTATCCTACATTCTCTTTGAGACAAACCTTTAGGGCAAATGTCATTCCAAACCCTCTCAGATGTTTCCAGTGTCAGCAGTTCAGTCACTTGAAGACATCATGTCGTGGTTCCTTGACTTGTGCTCATTGTGGTGGCAAGGACCACAATGCCTATGATTGTGAAATGGACCATAATTGCATCAGTTCCAATGGCTCTCACCCATCCTACTTTTGTTTTTTCCCTAAATGGTTGGAAGAAAAAGAGGTGCAGCATTTGAAAATGATTTATAACATTACTTATCCTGAGGCTCGAATGTTGCTGTCCATCACCTCATCTCAGATGTATGATGCTGCACTTATTCCACAACTACAGTAGGAGTGAAGATAGATCTCTCTGTGCCTCCAAAAAAATCGTTCTCAAAACAAATGAAGTCTTTGGACCTCCATGGTTAAAAAAGTAGATGAATCAACATCAACACCCATCTCTCTCTCCCTTACATACATTCCAAACAAATCCCTTGATACACTTCCTTTGGTTCCAGGTACAGGCATTTCCTCGAATACATCTTCTTCTCCCACCTCAAGATACAAAGTGATCACTCGTTCACGTCCTCAGTCACTGGAATCCTCTTCCAACAGCAAAGACCTGCCCAATCGACCCAGGGCAGGATCCATGGAGGTTGATAGACCTCCCTTGAGTAGAGACAGTAAAGAAAAAAGATGTGGTTGTAAACAGAAGGGTACTCCACCCAATTCACCTACACGTAAGTAAAAATGGCCACCTTGATACAATGTAACTGTTGATGTTTACAGTCTAATCTGGATGACATCAAAACACTGATTGCTTCCTACCATCCTGTATGTCTTTCCTCACAGGAAACATTTCTGAAACCTATACAGTTGCCTCTCAGTGATTTTCTTTGTACAGAAATGACAGGCTGTGTAATGGACAAGTGCATGGAGGGGTGGCACTATTGGTTGATCAGCATGTGCCCACCCTGTCTTTGTCACTCAATACACCCTTAGAGGCCCTGCCATTCGTGTTTCCTTGGGTCATACCATCACTGTTTGTTCTCTCTATCTGTCACCTGGAGAGACATATAATCAATCAGACCTTGATGCTCTCATCGAACAGTTGCTGTCTCCCTTTTTCATCCAGGGGGGATTTAATGGACATCATCCCCTCTGGGGAAATACTGATGTTGAAAGGAGATGTTGCTCTGTAGAGTGTATGCTCTCTGATCACAACCTTTCTCTTTTCAGTACTGGTTCTTCTACTTGTTTTCATGCACCTAGTCAGTCCTTTACTGCTATTGATCTCTCAATTTGCTCCCCTTCATTATTCTCCCATTTTTGATGGAGGGATCACAATAATCCACAAGGCAGAAATCATTTTCCTATAATTTTGAGAGAGACTGGCCATGATCTATGCCACCTGATCTGTGTGCCCCAGTGGAAGCTGGATCATGCAAACTGGCTCTCTTTCACTGCTCTTATAAAACTTGATCCTGTCATCGTCTATAAGTTATCAATTGATGACTGGCAGCAGTAACTGACTGTATTATACAAGCAGCTGCTAATTGTATTCCTAAAACCTTGACAAGTTTTCCACAATATCCTTGTCTGTGATGGAATCCTAGATATCACATGGCATGGAAGGCTCAAAAACGGGCCTGGGATACTTTCCATAGATGTATCCCACACTCATACCACATCACTTTCCATCAGGCCTGTGCACATGCTCGGTGGGTAAGACGTCAACGCTAGAAAGAATCTTGGATTAAGTTCATAACTAGCATATCTTCTACCATCAGTTCCAAAGTCATATGGGACAAGATACGAAAGGTCAGTGGGCAATATCATTCTGTCCCCACTCTCAATCTTGCTTTCTGATGGCCAAGAAGTAGCTAATAGCCAGAGCATTGCCGATACTCTAGGTGAAAGTTTTTGCCAGGTATTTAGCACTTCTGCTTCTTCCTCCACCTTCTAAGCCATCAAGACTAAAGCAAAGCAATCACCTCTTTCTTTTTGAGCTGATTGTCTCTATGATTATAATCGTCCCTTTACACTGATGGTACTCGAACTGGCCCTTCATCAGTCTGGCAGTACATCTGTTGGACCTGATGATGTACACTATGTCATGCTGTGCCATTTATGTCCTGCTTCTCTTGCTATTCTTCTGATTATTTTTAAGCAGATCTGGCAAGAGAATGTTTTTTCTAATGCCTGGCGTCAGGCTATTATCTTATCTTTCTCAAGGCCTGGGAAAGATCCCAAGATTCCTTCAAACTACCGTCCAATTGCTTTGATGAGCTGTCTCTGTAAGACCTTAGAGAGGATGGTTAATGCTCGTCTTGTTTGGTTCCTCGAACCAAACAACCTCCTCTCATCCACCAAGTGTGGGTTCTGAAGACAGTTCTCCACCTGTTTCAACTTGAGAAATGTCAATTAGAGAAGCTTTTTTTAAATAAGAACATCTTGTTTCAATATTCTTTGACATTAGGCTTATAATACAACATGGAGGTATGGCATTTTGCAAAACCTCCATTTATATGGGTTACGGGGCCATTTGCTCATACTTATTAAAAACCTTTTAATGGACGGGAGATTCCGAGTTAGTGTGGGTTCAACACTTTCCCGTTCTTTTCTACAAGGCTGTGTACTGAGTATTTTTCAGTATAAAAATTAATGCCATCACTGAACAACTTTCTCTCACTGTTGTAAACGGGTTCTATGTCAACGACTTTTACATCTCATGTCAGTCGTCAAACATGAGGTATACTGAGCAGCAGCTATAGAATGCCTTCAATTGTTTACTGAAATGAACCACAGCAAATGGCTTTAACTCCTCTCTCTCTGAAACCGTTTGCATGCACGTTTGTCGCCACTGGGTATGGACTCCGTATTGGTGAAGTTGTGCTACCTCTAGTCTCTGAAACAAAGTTTTGGGACTTATCTTTGACCGAAAGTTGACATTTATACCACACATCAAGCAGCTACGGGTCAAATGTACAAGAGCACTGAACATCCTCCATGTCCTCTTTTACACCACTTGGGGGTGGATTGATGTTCTATGCTAAAGATATATCGTGCTCTTATTCGATTAAAACTCGACTATGGATCATTGGTCTATGGCTCTGCCAGACCATCAGTCTTAAATATGCTAGACCTTATCCATCATCAAGGACTTTGGCTTTGCACTGGGACGTTTTGCACTTCCTCAGTTCAGAGCTTATTTATAGAGTCTCGTGAACCTTTTTTGCACCTTTGCCGTTTGCAACTGTCTTTACTGTATGTTTCGAAATTTCTTTCCTTACCAAAACATCCCACCTAGGGTTGTGCTTTCTTTCCTCGGTAGGCCATACTTTTTCAGAATAGAGGTCTGCCATTGCTCCTTTTGGCCTTCATATCTGGGCACAGTTGGATGAATTTGGTTTGTCCTTGGATAACATTGCTGTATCCATTGGTCAGCCCATCCCACCATGGCTTCTTATAATCTCCAGATGTGACCTGTCTGTAAGTCATCTAAGAAAAGCAGATACTCCCAATTGTAAGTACTGTCTGCTGTTGGCTGAACATCTTTTGAACCATCCTTCCATTCCTATATATACAGAGGGTTTGAAATCAGATGACTGTGTGAGCTCTGCTATGGTTTTTGTGGTTCGGTGGTTGCGTGCAGAATCCCCTCTACAGCTTCTGTGTTCGCTGCTGCTTGTACACCATTTTTATTGTCTTTGACCACATGGAAGCTAAGCAGTACTCAAACTGCACTTTTATACTGACTCGCTTATTTTTCTCATCATGGTTATTTACAAGATAAGTAAACCTAGTTATTTCATTTTATAAAGTCAATTGTTTTGAATCAAATACAATCCTTAACTTACTCTTCAGGTAAAACTTTACATAGATTAAAAACATATGAAGCCCTTTGTTACTTTGTTCTTTGAGGCACCCACATGTATATTTGGGACACAACCAATTTTTCTCTATCTGGCTTTCTGATAAACCTTGAATATAGGGGATAGCCTTGTTTGTCTGAGTTCAAGGGAATTCAAACCTTGTTATTTTAGCTCTGAAAAAAACAAGGTGTTGTACCTTGTCATTTTCCTTTTACTTTCTATCAATTGCCTAAACATATTTATAGTGAAACCTAACTAGCTCTGTAAATTAAATATTTGAGTCTCAGATGAGTTTTAGTTTTCACCTGCTACTAAATTTTTTTCACAGATTATGAAATTAGCAGCAGCCCTAAAATAAATATGAAACAAAGCTCAGTGTATTTGGTATACTTAATATCCCATCTGGAATTTTGTCTTTGTTTAAAATAACCAAATATTGACATTTTCTGTTGTAGTCGTACAACATAACATATATTCATTTTTAACTATCTTTGTTTACTAGTGCATATGTGACACCAGTTAATGAGAGCTTCACTTTTTAAACTGCCACAAATGCCAGTATTATTAGAGGAGTCTTGACTGACATTTTGGAAAGAAAGAAGTTACAATGAATAATTCTTCTCTCTCTCTCTCTTTATTTTTTGCAAAACTATGTGCACTCTGTTTTCTAGTTGCAGTTGTTTAATGTATTTTTTCCTTGTTACTTTAATCTATAAGTTTAATGAAATAAGTTACTTGTTTCACAAGATACTATTTGAAGTTCATGTTTACATTCTCCAAATGTATACGATAAAGTTGATTGACTCATGTTTTTGAACTAAATTAACCCTTTCACTGCTTTGCACATCACATGATGTTTAAGGGTTTTTTTTGCCACTGTTTAAAATCCGAGTTGATATATGTTTGTATTTGTACCTGTAGATGTCGCCCCAATACCTGAACATAGTAGGAAAAGATGTATATAGTGTAAATATTAGGCATTTTTACAGTATTGATTTATATTATTGTGCTAATTGTAAAATGTTACAATATGGTCATGTTATTCACAAACAATACTGTGCCAGTGCATGAGATCATTAAAGGAGTGCAAAACGACATCTTAAAGACAAGTACTGCTTGCCCTAGCATCTTTATCTTGCAACCAGTAAGGGTTCATCCAATTAACCCCAATTCCATCTTTGCTTGACACACCAATCAGCCTACATAGAGGTTGTTATGTGCATGCTATATTATGATTTCATAGGGTTATTTGTGTGTGTGTGTGTGTGTGTGTGTGTGTGCTCATGCACATATGAAGGTGGGAGGTTTTCCATTTCACCCAAGATGTGAAAAGGTTAGTGGTGGTTTCATTCCAGTTGTATTTTGATTTAATTGTTTGTTGAATTATTTGATTTTTTGTATACATTTTCTTCATTAATGGTACTGATATCTATTTTAAATTAATCTCTAATCTTAGTCTTGATGGTTTCTTTGACCCCAACTGTACTCTAACGATTGACTGAATCAGTGATTGAAAAGTGGTTGCTCTGAATAGGAATACCACTATTCATACTCTTGTACAGATGACAACTTGACAACTGTTTTTCAAATGTTCCTCAATCAGTGTTTCTAATGTTTGAATAGTCAAGTCAATATACCTTATAGCAAGGTAGCAAGGAAATGAATAGTTCCAGTTCATGTGAAAATGTGGAAAAATACAGACCAGCTTTATACAGAAAATACATAGATGATACATTTGTGGGTTTTTTTTCAGTAAATAAGTACAGCAAAACTGTTTTATGATTACCTAAATAAACAAAATACCACTATTCAATTTACTGTTAAAGTACAAAGTAACTCACAATTACCTGTTCTGGATATGAAAGTTATTAAATACAGATTATTTCAAGTTGAGAGTTTTCACACACACAAAAAAACGTTTTCTTGGTTAGACTCTCATTTTAAGAGCTTTATTCCAGAGTGATTAAAAAAAGTCTAGTGTAACTTCTTATGAATAGAGCACCGAAAAGAGCTAGCACAAAATGTTTGTGTCCTGTGACCCATGTGTTACCATATCTACTCACTGGTACACACTACTAAAAAAAAACTTATCAAGATAAATCATCCACAAATTAATATGAGAATGGTTTTTAAACCTCAAAGAAACATCCAAAACTTTTATATTAAAGACAGTATCTTGTCACTCATGCATTTACTGCTATTCATTTACTTGCTGTAAGAGAGGTTTATTGCTTGAACGGTTCAAATATTGGAAACTCAAGAGTAAGGCATGCAAAGAACAATAAACATGCTGTCATCTGTACAAGAGCTTTCACCATAAACTTTTCACATAAACACACACAAATATATAACATTTTATATATGAACATGTTTAGTGTGATACACTAGATAACAGGACTGTTCTTCTCAATATGCTTTTACAAAAGGCTCATATTTGCTATCTTTGAGTTTGTGGAAAAACAACCAAGATGTATTGTACCATTAAGGCACAATGCCAATTGATACTCCATGAATCCAGTGAGTTCTGCATGTTCCTGTTCACTTGTGGTCAGACTTACATAGATGTCTCATAGACATCTAGAAAACAAAACTTGTGAAGTTAAAAGAAGACACATCAGAAACAGAGAAAATATAAAAGTGTGTGAAGAGCACTGATTGTCACATAGTACTGCTAACATTTGAGTTCAGAAGATTGACAGTTGCCATACAGTATTTATGGATTGAAGTAACTAACAATCAGATGTCCCATGAACAAGGACAAAAAAAACAACAACATATTTTATGTTAGTATCTTTAGGAGGATGTTGTGGTGGTGGTAGGGCAAATAAGTGCATGCAAGTGTATCCATACTGGCTATTGCCAACAATTAATCATAAATTATTTTGAAGTCAAATCAGTACAAGCCAGAATATAACATTGCTTATCTTGTGGGGATAATGATGAAACTGTTTACAATATAATCATTGTCTAAGATGGTACAGTGATTGTGAGAGGATGTTTAGGGTTAAGGAAGTTTGTTTTCCCAAGACTTAATACCAGAGCTAAATTGAACCTGACTTTGGTACCATTAAGACTGGCAATATGAGTAAGTAAATTCATTCTGTGATGGTGTACAAGGGTCATATGATACAATAAACTAAAATGTCAGTCAGTCATTTTAAGTGTTTGAACTCAGAATTACAGACCAGTTTTTAATTTCATTTTTTTTAACTAATTATGGGTCGTGTTATTGTGGGCCTATTATTTTGTTGGTTGATAACACAAGTGGCATACAAACATTTAAAGAAAAGTTTAATTAATCCTATCATTTCTTACAGAGCTTCTACATTTTTGTTGTGTAGAAACTGAGTGATTTTTACCAAATTGTTTTATTGTTTTTTTACTCTTGAACAAAAGTGTAAAAACTGCACAGTATATTTGTAATATGTGGACTCCAGTAGAAACAAATAATATAAAAAACAGGTCAGTACTTCTAAGAATTGACATTCCATAACTTATGGACATAGTTTTCTGCAAAACCTAGAAACAGAAATGCCATAATGCAACTCATTACACAATTTAAAGTATTCAAAATATGGTTGAGAAAACATAGTGATCTGTACTAAATCTAGATACATATGTACATAAACTCCAGGGTCATAATGATGAGTTTACCGTAATTTTCTTCAATTTTATGGACATGATGAATGAGTTGCAACAATTTTATTTATGTTCTGAGTAATTTTGCTTACTCCTATGATAGACAGAACCTGGCTGTTTCCTGATAAGCACGTGTATATCCTGTGTAATGTTTATCTTTAGAATAGTATAGTACCTATCTGTTTTCCAGTAAACACAAGTATATTTTATGTAATGTTTATTTCTAGAATGGTATAGTACTTATCTGTTTTCCAGTAAACACAAGTATATTTTATGTAATGTTTATCTCTAGGATGGTATAGTACCTGGCTGTTTTCTGGTAAGTGCAAGTATATTCTCTATTATGTTGTTTATCTCTAGGATGACGTAGTACCTAGCTGTTTCCTCACACCCGCTGAAGAACGGATGTTGTGTAAACAGTTTGAATGCACGTTAAGAGATTTCTGCAAAAAGTTTCAACCTCCAATGCCAAGAAGTGTTGTAGTAAGTAAAGAAATATAAACAGATTTGTTGGTTTAATACGCTCTCCATACTTTTAAAATGTATGGGAATTTGTTTACTAAATATTTTTAAGGAAATATGATACCCTCAATATTTTAATGGTTTATAAAAGCTATGACTCTAGAAAACACATGAAAAAAGTGGCTTGTATTCTACACTTGAGGTATATTACAAAAAAGGTCTGCTAAACATTTAAACATAATTTGCCACATTTAAAGTCATAACAGTTTAATGTCTTAGTTCAGCCACCAAAACTGTTTTATTGATACAAAAACATCACAATTCATTCAATGCAGATTAACTTTTAATGTTCAATTTTGGAAACAAAGAACTAAGATAAGACATCAGCCAATTTTTTGGGGAGGGAGAAAAAATATTTTTAATTGCAACGTGAAATCACTTTGCACTCAGACTAGTAATGAAAGAGACTATTTTTGCAAGTAAATCTTTCGTAGAAATATTTCATTAAAAATCTGATTTTGTGTTCACAAGATACTTGTAATTTTTACTAAAAGTCTACTGAATTTTGAGAACATGCACATGCTGTATTAAAAGTTGTGTGGATGCTTAACATGTGCAAATGTGTAGACAAAAAAGCATGTATATTGTACAGAGCCCACCATGAAAATTTTAAAGCGCATACATTCATGCCCATAATTTTTATTAAAATAGTTTAAATACCAACATCCCCAAGTGTCTATCAACAGAAATTCATTCATTTAATTATTTATGGTTGATGTGTTTTTTAACCATTTATTTATTAATCTATCATTTCTATCATAAAAACAATTGGCACTTTCATTTATGACCTGCTGTTTGTGCTGTCTGCTTTTGATATGATCAAGTTCACTTGATAAAATACAAGTAGATGTGTGACAGCATTTAATAATACTTTATAATTCTGTGATAGATATTTCAGTATTTATTCATTCTCTGCCATGTCATACTCAACACACAACTTGCAGTTCTTCTAGTAAGTAAAAAGAAAAGAAAAAAATGTTTACAGCTGCGTGGCAGGGATGGGGGAATTAGTTTGGGACAAGATAAGTCACGATAATGTGATGTCAGACCACAAAAATCCACTTTTTTCATAAGAGTTCCCTAACACGATGTCACTGTGTACTTGTAACACTTACTAGCAGGGGCGTAGATCCTGAGGGGATCGGGGTGTACATCCTCACTTCATTTTAGGTGGGGGTATGGTGCATACAATCATCCCCCCTACAGTTTGGCCTATTGAATTGTTTTATTGCATCACAGGCCTACAAATTGTGTGTTTGTTCTTGTGATTCTCGTGATCTTACCAATCGAATTACATAATTAGGCCTAGATGTAGGCTTTTACAGTAGCCGAAATGTGCATCTTTAATATAGGCGTGCTTCTAAGCTTTTCGATCTAAGCGATAGTTTGTAAGTATCAGTCAATAGGCCTAAGTATACATGCAAGTATCATGGCAATAAGATTACTCTGTGACTGCAACAGCTTTCAGGTTCATGTTGTCAGAGATTACCAATTTGCATATTGAACAGTCCACATAAGTGGTTGCAAAAATCATCCCCTTATCGGGTGTAAAAAATCTATGCCCCTGCTTACTAGAGTCCAGATTAGCATTGATTGGTGAAAGTAAAGTTTGTTTACATTAGTTAATAAAATAATCTTTTTTTACAGGGAACATCACTTAATTATTTCAAACGATTTTATCTTCATAATTCGGTGATGGATTACCATCCAAAGCACATCATGTAAGTATTTCTTCCAACCATTGTGTGAAGTAATTGATGACAAAAAGCATCCGAGCCATGAGCCTCGAAATGACAAGGAAATTATGGCATAAACGTCTGTTTAACTAGAAGTAATTATACTTTGTAAGCATCTTCTGACAAATTTTGTATTATTAGATTTTTTTAATTATTGAAATTGTTTTTCTAGGTATGATAATGTGTAATTAACTTAAGATTTACTTTTTAACCCTTTCTCTGACTTGACTGAGAAAACTCATGCATCCTCTATTTAAAAACAAATATTAATTCCTGAGGTGATTCAAACAAACAATTTCTTGACTTATTCTTAATAAGTTGGCTGGAATGTATTCACAAATTTTGTTTTACTATCATTGCTGAGTAGATGACATTGAAAATTGTTTGTGCTGAGTTTTATTAAAATATTTTCTTAGTATGGATTATAAACTGGAGAAAAGCAGTCCTATTCTTTAGTTTCATTAAAATAATATATAAATAGAGATGTGTAACATTTATTTACCAAGTACATTTTGTGTACAAACTTAACATTTACATATAAATATAGACTGCTACAAAAACAACAGATAAAAATTTTTTCGTTAATATTCAAGAAAAGTCTGACACATAAGAGATTAATATATTGTTATTGTTAATTCATTTAACTATTGAAAACCTTACACATAAGAGGTTAATGTATTGTTATTGTTAATTCATTTAATTATTGAAAACCTGACACATGAGGTTAATGTATTGTTATTGTTAATTTATCTAACCATTGAAAACCTGACACATGAGGTTAATGTATTGTTATTGTTAATTTATTTAACTATTGAAAACCTTACACATAAGAGGTTAATATATTGTTATTGTTAATTCATTTAACTATTGAAAACCTGACACATGAGGTTAATGTATTGTTATTGTTAATTCATTTAACTATTGAAAACCTTACACATAAGAGGTTAATGTATTGTTATTGTTAATTCATTTAACTATTGAAAACCTGACACATGAGGTTAATGTATTGTTATTGTTAATTTATTTAACTATTGAAAACCTTACACATAAGAGGTTAATGTGTTATTGTTAATTCATTTAACTATTGAAAACCTGACACATGAGGTTAATGTATTGTTATTGTTAATTCATTTAACTATTGAAAACCTGACACATGAGGTTAATGTATTGTTATTGTTAATTTATCTAACCATTGAAAACCTGACACATGAGGTTAATGTATTGTTATTGTTAATTTATTTAACTATTGAAAACCTGACACATGAGGTTAATGTATTGTTATTGTTAATTCATTTAACTATTGAAAACCTGACACATGAGGTTAATGTATTGTTATTGTTAATTTATCTAACCATTGAAAACCTGACACATGAGGTTAATGTATTGTTATTGTTAATTTATTTAACTATTGAAAACCTTACACATAAGAGGTTAATGTATTGTTATTGTTAATTCATTTAACTATTGAAAACCTGACACATGAGATTAATGTATTATTATTGTTAATTTATCTAACCATTAAAAGCCTCACACATAAGAGGTTAATGTATTGCTATTGTTAATTCATTTAACTATTGAAAACCTGACACATAAGGTTAATGTATTGTTATTGTTAATTTATCTAACCATTGAAAACCTGACACATAAGAGGTTAATGTATTGTTATTGTTAATTTATTTAACCATTGAAAGTCTGACACTTAAGGGGTTAATGTATTGTTATTGTTAATTTATTTAACCATTGAAAGTCTGACACTTAAGGGGTTAATGTATTATAATTATTAATATTTTATTTAACCATTAAACATTATCACAGTTTATTTATATAGTTTGTCCAATTAGATTAAATATCAATAAAAATCAAACAAGAAGAATGAAAGTTAATTCATTGTTAGGAGTAAAGCTGTAAATATAACAAAGTTATTTCATTCCACTGTTATGTTAATACAACACTTGTTAGGAGTAAAGCTGTGAATATAACAAAGTTATTTCATTCCACTGTTATGTTAATACAACACTTGTTAGGAGGAAAGTTGTAAATATAACAAAGTTATTTCATTCCACTGTTATGTTAATACAACACTTGTTAGGAGGAAAGCTGTGAATATAACAAAGATTATTTCATTCCACTGTTATGTTAATACAACACTTGTTAGGAGTAAAGCTGTAAATATAACAAAGTTATTTCATTCCACTGTTATGTTAATACAACACTTGTTAGGAGTAAAGCTGTGAATATAACAAAGTTATTTCATTCCACTGTTATGTTAATACAACACTTGTTAGGAGTAAAGCTGTAAATATAACAAAGTTATTTCATTCCACTGTTATGTTAATACAACACTTGTTAGGAGTAAAGTTGTAAATATAACAAAGTTATTTCATTCCACTGTTATGTTAATACAACACTTGTTAGGAGGAAAGCTGTGAATATAACAAAGATTATTTCATTCCACTGTTATATTAATACAACACTTGTTAGGAGTAAAGCTGTGAATATAACAAAGATTATTTCATTCCACTGTTATGTTAATACAACACTTGTTAGGAGGAAAGTTGTAAATATAACAAAGTTATTTCATTCCACTGTTATGTTAATACAACACTTGTTAGGAGGAAAGCTGTGAATATAACAAAGATTATTTCATTCCACTGTTATGTTAATACAACACTTGTTAGGAGGAAAGCTGTGAATATAACAAAGATTATTTCATTCCACTGTTATGTTAATACAACACTTGTTAGGAGTAAAGCTGTAAATATAACAAAGTTATTTCATTCCACTGTTATGTTAATACAACACTTGTTAGGAGTAAAGCTGTAAATATAACAAAGATTATTTCATTCCACTGTTATGTTAATACAACACTTGTTAGGAGTAAAGCTGTAAATATAACAAAGATTATTTCATTCCACTGTTATGTTAATACAACACTTGTTAGGAGGAAAGCTGTAAATATAACAAAGTTATTTCATTCCACTGTCATGTTAATACAACACTTGTTAGGAGTAATGTTGTAAATATAAGAAAGATTATTTCATTCCACTGTTATGTTAATACAACACTTGTTAGGAGTAAAGCTGTGAATATAACAAAGATTATTTTTGGAATTAATGCATAGCGATTTATTTGTGATGCTAAGAAAACAACTGAAAGACAAAAATAAGAAACCTTATAAACCAAGCACTTGCAAAAGGTAGACATTTCTTATCAGGGGTAAAATGGTAGTGGTTATATGAATAAAGGTCTATAATTCTAAAGGGCTTGGCTCATAGGGTTTCTTGTTTTTGTCTTTCATATTGACATGGTTAAAGTTTGAAGCAAGTAATAACAATAAGCTATTACTTCTCCAGGAATGAAACGTATATACACTTTAAAACACTATCTGAGTATTCAGTAAAAAAAACTAAAACTGGTTAGTTAAAGGTGAACATTTTGCAAACCATTTCGTTATCATGCTTTGGTTCCTCAGGAAATGTTGCTTTATTGTGTAACAAAAGTTTGTCTGAACTGTAAGACAAAATAACCTTTTCTGTTTTATCAGGGCAACTTGTGTCTACCTAGCCTGCAAAGTGGAAGAATTTAACGTGTCAATAACACAGTTTGTGGCAAACATAAAAGGAGACAGAGTAAAAGCGTCGGACATTATTTTAAACAATGAACTACTTCTAATGCAACAATTAAATTACCACCTAACAATTCATAACCCATTCAGGCCAGTGGAAGGGTTTTTGATTGATATAAAGGTTTGTAAAGAATAAATTTCCAATGTAAACATGGTCATTTTCTAAGTTTGCTTGCATCATTTTGTTTGTTTCTTTTTTGTTTTTTACTAGAAAGAAAAATATGCAGGAATTTCATTTTTATAATTGTCATGCTAAACAATGAATAGTGAAGGCGGGTTTTCATTTATAAAAGTTGTAGTGGGTACTTTAATAACGGAACACATTTTTGGGTTATGAGAATAATACAATTTTAGTTTGTTTTATATTTGTGGAAAAATATATGGTTGATTGATCATTTGCTAAAATACTATCTTCCTTTTGATGATTCAAGAAAGACAAATTGCAAGGAGATATTTACAGTAAAAGTTTGTCTTATTTTTTACATCTGTTAAGACTTAATGTTAATTTGTAGACAAGATGTCCAGAAGTGACCGATCCCGAAAGATTCCGACATTTCATTGATGA
This sequence comes from Tachypleus tridentatus, assembly GCF_004210375.1. NCBI lineage: Eukaryota > Metazoa > Arthropoda > Merostomata > Xiphosura > Limulidae > Tachypleus > Tachypleus tridentatus. The sequence goes on along the minus strand of NC_134837.1, from coordinate 259,389,369 downwards.
TTTTCTGGACAGAACATTTTCAACTGATGCTTGCTTGCTTTATGCCCCTTCTCAGGTAATGTGTAACATTTTAAACCAGGTTTCAATGCCCATGGTGGGCAGAGCACAGATAGCCCATTGTATAGTTTTGTGTTTAATTCTAAACAGAAAAGAAAGGTAATTTTAAATGTTTTAACAATAAAAACACTTTCAACTAACTGCTCATAGGGTTAAATATTTAATATATTTACCCTTGCATGAGTGTGTTGTATTTTTATTTTTAATTTATATCTCCATCATTCAAACACAAATAAACTAAGCTGTGTAAAACAGAAATGACAAACAAATAGTACACATTTCATATCTTACATATACATGTTGAAATCGTTTTTAAACACCAAATATTTTGCATGTAGAGTGAAGAAATAAACAAGTATACTATGCTGTTCTCTCCAAGTTCAAAAATATAGATAAAAACATATGCAACTTACCTAATCAGTATTTCTTTATCCTGGGAAGGAAATGGTTTATTGGTTAAAGGTTTCTGACTTTATCAAGACATCTAGGGCTAGTCTAAGTGATATTCTAATGTGCTTTCAGTAATATACCATGTTAAACATGATATGGATGAATTTCTTGTGTAGAACAATGGTTCTCAACCATGAATTGGTGCCAGGTGACAGAAAGATAACAGTCGGTCTTTAAGATGGTTGGAAACAAATTGTGTAAAATAAATCTAGAAAATATAATGTTTTACAATGTAATTTAAAAGTACTTGATGAATAGTGTATGAAGTGGTCCGTGAAATTCAGAGGTAGAAATAAGCTAGTCTCCAGTAGGAAGAAAGATGGGAATCACTATTGTAAGGAATTCTCTGGAATACTGTAGAGACACCTGTGTTTACAAGTGTAACCAAAACAAGTACTTTTATAATCTTTCAGATTGCTTTAGCTGCAGTTCTTTATGCATCAACAAAACTAAAAGAAAATTTGGAAAGGTAAGTAAAATATTTATAATGTGACTTTAACCTCTACTGAAAATATATATATTATCAGCAAAGAAACAAATTAATTTTGGCAAACATTGTTAATAGTTTCAGTAACAATGCAGTTGTTATTGTAAACACTTTTAGATCCAGGCAAAGAGATACTAAATACAGATTATTTACAGCAGATTTTGGCCATTATTAAATGTGTTTGATGTAAGATTATTAGTTGTAGCTGCTGCCATGAGGAAATTGTACTTTGTCCAATTGAATGCCTTAAAATCCTGTGGGTGAAAAATGGAAGTAGATAGCATATGGCCCATGTTATACGTTTGTATTTACTCATTGAATATATTCTTATGTACATGAAGTGTCTAATTTCTGAAATTTATTTAAAGGTAATGTTTGTTGAATCGTACTGTCTTGAATCTTTTGCTTTTGGGACCCCAGTTTCACAGAGATAGTTATCCAGATTTACAATGCTAGAAACCACGGTTTGGTTCCTGTGGAAGGCACAGCAAAATATACAGTATGTTGTGTAACTTTGTGCTTAACTACAGACAAACAAGCTTTCCATGTTGAATGTATTTTTAAAATATCTATTACTGAAAAAATGGTATTACCTTGATAATTATAGTAACAAAATTTCTTGTACAAGTTTGCTAATGTTTACATAAGTTGTGTTTTCGGTTATTATGCAGCTTTATTTGTGTCTATTGATAACCGTACAACGTTGTCTCAAACACTTCAATTAATAACGAGCCCTGGAATGGCCTGGAGGTTAAGGTGCTTGTCTGAGGGTTGTAGGTTTGAATTTTTCATCACCAAAAAGTGCTTGCTCTTTTTGTAATGAGAAATTATAATATAGTGGTCAATCCCACTTCTAGTTGATAAAGAGCAGCCCAAGAATTGGTGGTGTGTGATGGTAACTGACTACCTTCCATGAAGTCTGTCACCACTAAATTAGGGGAAGCTAGTGCAGACAACTCTCATTTGGCTTTGCAGAAATTTTAAGACTAATTAATGATGTGTTGATAGTTACTTGTGTCATATATAGCCACAAGCAGTGCCGACTCTACTTTTGAAGGCCTGGCATGGTCAGACGGTTAAGGCACTCAACTCGTAATCCAAGGGTTGTTGGGTTCAAATCCCTGTCACGCTGAACATACTTGCCCTTTTAGCCATGGGGGCATTGTAACATGACAGACAAAATTAGAAATGGCTAATGCAGATATCCCTCGTGTAGCTTTCACAAAATTAAAAACAAACCAAACCAACTCTTTACTTTTGTGTTATTTTTGCTTAGCTGAACTTCTCAAGAAAATATTATATATTTTGTTTTTACAAACTGCAGTTAGGTTATTCCTAATTAAACAGAACAAGCTAATTATTGTAATGACACTCATAGTTGCATTTTACACACTAACGTGTTTATTAAATACTGTAGTATCCTCAGTGTAATACTAACTGATATAAAGTCTAAGCATATAAAATGCAGAAGTTAAATATTGAGGAAACTTGATATAATTGAAATATGTATATATTTAATAGTATTAAAATTATGTGGAAGAGTTTATTAAAACTGAGCTAAATAGTTTTAAATGTAACAATGGGATTAAGTGAAGCAGCATCTTTATCAAACCTGTCATCATATATTTACTATCATAAACTAATGCTAGGAAATCATCTCTGCTTTTCATTGTATGACTTGTAAAGAATTCTACCATGTACTAAGAAATTATTTTTAGCCTTTTCATTTTAATATATGTTCTTATCTCTAAAGTACTACATGACATCAAATATGCACATTGATTTCTAAAGGTCTATGAATTAATACAAATGATTAGTCTTGACACCTTAAAACTAGTTTTTGTACTTTTTAACTAGATTAGTAAATTGCATACAGGAATATACATACCAAGTTCATATCTGAACACACAATACTGATCATTGTGTGAACTATATCTTCATTACAGTAAACTATCCTGCAAGAGGGGAGGGTTGCTCACTGTTCTCTCTCTGTTTGTATATCCTCTCATGATGTCAGAGAAAACACAAAGTTAATTAGAAAAGAGTAAGAAAGCATATAACATGAGTGCTTCCTGGGGTTTATGTGTTCTCTAAACAAATTCATTCTGAAGGATCAGTAATATGGTTCAGTAACTCATTTTGTTCAACTATGAGAAATATGTTATAATTACAACTAGTTTCAAGATAACATGTAGAACTAATTCAAAATATAAGTTCTGTTAAGGTTTTACTTTTAAAATTTACATTATATATTAAATATTTTTTGTGATATAATAACAGCAACAAAACTATTTCTGTTGTAAATGCTATTATTGATACAGTTCTATGGTTATTTTTTTTAATAGATACATAACAGAAATACTGTTTGGAGACAGTCCATCTGAAAAACAGGCTTACATTCAAGAAGCTATTAGAAGTAAGTTTATGAAACTCTTGGTTCTCCAGTATGAAGGATTTGATTTAATAGATCCATTTATTGAATCAGTAATATCTAGTATAATTTTTTTCACCAAAGTGTATGTTTTTTATGCAGGTATTCTGTGTAATGGTGTTCATATTATATCATCTAATTTCCATAGAAATAAAATGCAACATTTTCAAACGATGTTGGTCTGTGGTTATACTGGTAACTAAAAACCTAGTGTTTATCATGAAGGCTTCATCAGTCATCAGTATTTTCACTGTTATAATTTGAACATTCGTTTTACTGAAGCAAATACTGACACAAATGTTATTATTTCTTAAAACATTTGTGTTATTATTTCTTAAATGCTTTGTTAATACAGACTGGAATAGATCAAATGGGAAAACTAGTGTTTGATGAGATTCACTTGTTTTTCTAGCCCATAGATACAATGTAATCTATAAAACTAGTGTTTGATGAGATTCACTTGTTTTTCTAGCCCATAGATACAATGTAATCTATAAAACTAGTGTTTGATGAGATGTTCTATAAAACTAGTGTTTGATGAGATTCACTTTTGTTTTTCTAGCCCATAGATACAATGTAATCTATAAAACTACTGTTTGATGAGATTCACTTGTTTTTCTAGCCCATAGATACAATGTAATCTATAAAACTAGTGTTTGATGAGATTCACTTTTGTTTTTCTAGCCCATAGATACAATGTAATCTATAAAACTAGTGTTTTGAGATTCACTTTTTTTTCTAGCCCATAGATACAATGTAATCTATAAAACTAGTGTTTGATGAGATTCACTTGTTTTTCTAGCCCATAGATACAATGTAATCTATAAAACTAGTGTTTGATGAGATTCACTTGTTTTTCTAGCCCATAGATACAATGTAATCTATAAAACTAGTGTTTGATGAGATTCATAGCCCATAGATACAATGTAATCTATAAAACTAGTGTTTGATGAGATTCACTTTTGTTTTTCTAGCCCATAGATACAATGTAATCTATAAAACTAGTGTTTGATGAGATTCACTTGTTTTTCTAGCCCATAGATACAATGTATATAAAACTAGTGTTTGATGAGATTCACTTTTGTTTTCTAGCCCATAGATACAATGTAATCTATAAAACTAGTGTTTGATGAGATTCACTTTTGTTTTTCTAGCCCATAGATACAATGTAATCTATAAAACTAGTGTTTGATGAGATTCACTTGTTTTTCTAGCCCATAGATACAATGTAATCTATAAAACTACTGTTTGATGAGATTCACTTTTGTTTTTCTAGCCCATAGATACAATGTAATCTATAAAACTAGTGTTTGATGAGATTCACTTTTGTTTTTCTAGCCCATAGATACAATGTAATCTATAAAACTAGTGTTTGATGAGATTCACTCTTGTTTTTCTAGCCCATAGATACAATGTAATCTATAAAACTAGTGTTTGATGAGATTCACTTTTGTTTTTCTAGCCCATAGATACAATGTAATCTATAAAACTAGTGTTTGATGAGATTCACTTGTTTTTCTAGCCCATAGATACAATGTAATCTATAAAACTAGTGTTTGATGAGATTCACTTTTGTTTTTCTAGCCCATAGATACAATGTAATCTATAAAACTAGTGTTTGATGAGATTCACTTGTTTTTCTAGCCCATAGATACAATGTAATCTATAAAACTACTGTTTGATGAGATTCACTTGTTTTTCTAGCCCATAGATACAATGTAATCTATAAAACTACTGTTTGATGAGATTCACTTGTTTTTCTAGCCCATAGATACAATGTAATCTATAAAACTAGTGTTTGATGAGATTCACTTTAGTTTTTCTAGCCCATAGATACAATGTAATCTATAAAACTAGTGTTTGATGAGATTCACTTTTGTTTTTCTAGCCCATAGATACAATGTAATCTATAAAACTACTGTTTGATGAGATTCACTTTTGTTTTTCTAGCCCATAGATACAATGTAATCTATAAAACTAGTGTTTGATGAGATTCACTTTTGTTTTTCTAGCCCATAGATACAATGTAATCTATAAAACTAGTGTTTGATGAGATTCACTTTTGTTTTTCTAGCCCATAGATACAATGTAATCTATAAAACTAGTGTTTGATGAGATTCACTTTTGTTTTTCTAGCCCATAGATACAATGTAATCTATAAAACTAGTGTTTGATGAGATTCACTTTTGTTTTTCTAGCCCATAGATACAATGTAATCTATAAAACTAGTGTTTGATGAGATTCACTAGTGTTTGATGAGATTCACTTTGTTTTTCTAGCCCATAGATACAATGTAATCTATAAAACTAGTGTTTGATGAGATTCACTAGTGTTTTGATTCACTTTTTTCTAGCCCATAGATACAATGTAATCTATAAAACTAGTGTTTGATGAGATTCACTTGTTTTTCTAGCCCATAGATACAATGTAATCTATAAAACTAGTGTTTGATGAGATTCACTTTTGTTTTTCTAGCCCATAGATACAATGTAATCTATAAAACTAGTGTTTGATGAGATTCACTTTTGTTTTTCTAGCCCATAGATACAATGTAATCAATAAAACTAGTGTTTGATGATATTCACTTGTTTTTCTAGCTCATAGATACAATGTAATCAATAAAACTAGTGTTTGATGAGATTCACTTGTTTTTCTAGCCCATAGATACAATGTAATCTATAAAACTATTGTTTGATGAGATTCACTTGTTTTTCTAGCCCATAGATACAATGTAATCTATAAAACTAGTGTTTGATGAGATTCACTTTAGTTTTTCTAGCCCATAGATACAATGTAATCTATATTCAAAGTAGTGTCATATAAGTTTTTGTCTAATGTAAATAATATTGATTGTTAGTTTCAAAGTTGGCTTCAAAGTGTTTTACCAATATTGTAACATTTTGCTCACTTCCTGTCCTTGTTTATCTTAACTATCACGTTCTAATACCTTTTCAGGACTACATGGGTCTCTCTCTAGAAAACTTGGGTATTACAATAGAAATATGTATATATATGTTTTGAAGTTTGTAGAGGATTAATTTAAAATTTGTATAATTTTAAAACCCTAATAATATTGTTAAAAGTTCAGTTTTAATAATTCTTCTCAATGCATTATGGTATTTGTAATAACAGACTTGCAATAATTTTGTCTTGAACATTCCACATGTTCTACACTGATTCAGAAGATAGCCCATTTTTCTTCATCAAGTACAGATTTTTCACAAAACATCGTATGTACTCTTACATAAATGAATCATTTTCATTCAAATTTGAACAAATTTGTTTATGCTTACAATGATGACAACTACTGGCTATAGATTTCTCTAGCTCAACTTAAGACTAATCAATCTTTCTACCACCCATGAGAAACGCACCCTTTAGTATATAAATAGTTAGCAGACCACATGATGTGTCATTTCTGGATAGTATGTTTGTGGATGCACTTTGACATTTTTTTTCTTTTGAACAATATTTATTTAGTCACTTTTTGCAACAAGAGGTTGTGTAAATGACCCAAACATATTCTGATATATTTGTGGTAAACTTGTAAAGAAATACAGGTAAAACATCACAGAATTTGTAAAAAAAACGTATTTTCAACATTTTGCAATAAAACTTGAAGACCAAAACAAATGATAGTTCTACACAATGTTTGTATCATTTGTGTCAAAGTTGAAAATAGACTGAAGGTAGGAAAAATTCTTTACCTTTTGCAATTTAATGGTTTGGTGTTAGCCTAGAAACCACAGAGATGACTGCTACTTTTGCTCATTTAATGTGCTCAACAAATGAAATAAAAAGGAATTTCCTATGATTCTTCAGTGTGCTTCCCATGGAGCTCATGTACCTATAGCTACTCCACTGGAGACTGTTGATACAGTTTGATCTCATGTCAACAGAAATGATGATAGCAATTGTTTTCAACCTAAAATGTATAGTGAACCACAACTTTTTATACAAGGTGAATGATGATTCGCTGAGAGATTTGGGCCTTCCAAAGGATTCTTCAGATATTTTGAGACCCAGGCATCAGACTAAAAACCTATTTTCTCCAGAGACATTATTTTACTGGTACAGAAATCATAAGAAAGTGTTTGTTTCATACTTTTTACAAGAATATTCACTGGTTTATTGCAACAATATTGCTGATTTATTTGCAATGCCAAGAACTGTAGTCTCTATGAGTGAAGTGAGTAGTGATTGTTCATTTATTTCTCTCCAAAAGATGTCTTATAGGTCTTCACAATAGTTACAGCTGTAACTGTTCCTATTGTTCATTTGGTTCACTTGAAAGAAGCTTAAAAAACCTCAAATTTACTTGATATTGTCAAATACAAAGAACATAGCTGACTACGTTGTGGAGACTATAAAGTTTTTTGTATGTTGTTTGGTCAACAATAAGGCATACAAAGTTTTCTTGATTTTTGGTCTGACATGTCCAGGTGGGTTAAGATGTGCGACTCATAATCTGAGAGGTCATGGGTTCGCATTCCCATCACACCAAACATGCTTGCCCTTTCAACCATGGGGGCATTATAATGTGACGGTCAATCCCACTATTCATTGGTAAAGAGTAGCCCAAAAGTTGTCAGTGGGTGGTGATGACTAGCTGCCTTCCCTCTAGTCTTACACTGCTAAATTAGGGATGGCTAGCACAGATAATTCTAGAGTAGCTTTGCACGAAATTCAAAAAACAAACAAACTTTTTGTATGTGTGAATGGAACAGAAGAGCACAAAATAAACACTGGAGGAAGAAGCAATGACTATGCCAAGTCAGTCTGATACCAGGATCAAAAACTATTTAATGTGAAAATTTGGTTGAACAAAGAAAGTCCTATTAGCTCCACTTCACCTAAAACTGGCCTTGATGAAGCAGTTTGTGGAAGTTGTGGGCAAAGATGACAAATGTTTCAACTATCTGTGTGGCCAATTATTTTTGGACACAGTAAGGGTCCAAATTACAAAAATACTGTCAATAACAAGTTTAATAAATTCAGAGTTTGGTTATAATATGAGGTTGAAAGTTCATTTCTTACAATTGCATATTGACTATTTCCCTGAAAATCTTGGCCCCATCAGGGGAATGGAGAGGAGGTAACAGGAAAGGTGGAACATAGCATGATGGCTAATTACTCTTGGTCATTGAAGTGAGGTGTACCAGATGCATTACATAAAAAGACCATGACCCATAGTTTTGAGTCTCAGATATGTATATTTTACAAAATACTAGGGGTAAATAAGGATGCATGTGTGTTTGATATCAGTGTTCTTTCCTTTTCTTCAGTTTGTTTGTATTTTTTTTGTTAACACACACAATACAAAATGTTCAGTGTTGTAAACAAGATATCTTAAGCAAGTTTCTTCTTCCCAAATTGTGGATTCAAATCCCCATCACATCAAACATGCTCATCCTTTCAGCCATGAGGGCATTATAATGTATGATAAATCCCACTATTCGTTGGTAAAAGAGTAGCCCAATAGTTGGCAGTGGGTGGTGATGACTAGCTGCCTTCCCTATAGTCTTACACTGCTAAATTAGGAATGGCTAGCGCAGATAACCCTCGTGTAGCTTTGTGCAAAATTCAAAACAAACCAACTCCTTCCCCAATTGTAAAAAATCTCTACATGACAGAAAAGAAAAATAATTCTTAAATCAATGTAGCTTAAACCTACAGACCTGTGTCAAAAACTAAAGATTATAACATTTATTACAGATTCTTTATTTGTTCAATTAGTGGATGTATTTAAAATTAATTCACATCTTCCTGGTGTTTTATCTGTTTTTTCTTTATTAAACATGATTCTCTAATTCTTTCTTTTAGCAAATGTATAAAATTGTATTTTTCATCTTTGCAGATATTTGGATGATGGTTAAAAACATTGAATGTCCTCCAAAGGATAAAATTAAAGCAATTGAGAAGAAACTTGAGAAGTGTCGAAATGAAGAAAACAATCCAGACAGCTCAGTGTAAGAATTTGTTTTATTAAAAAACTGTCAGGTTGTGAAACATTTTCTGTTTCCTTCATCTATACATGATGATTTACATCTACCACAAGAGTTGATTAATGTTTGAAGAAGGTGAAACTGAAAAGTGAAAGTTAACCACAGACACACACAACATGCTCTGAAAACAAATTTCACACTTAAATGTGACACAAAGACAACGTACATTCCTAATTATGAAATAAACTCTTGTTCCCAGAAAACTTTTTGGAAGATGTGATACTCTAGGCAATCAATTGTTTGTCAAAATTTAATCAGCTGGATTACCATATGACCTCCTAACTACAAATTTATTAGATATAACATTAGCTATATAGTATCACCTTCAGCTGCAAATCAACCAAACTTAAGAAAATAACTGTCAACTGTAGCAACTTTTTCAAACTTGATATCTTGGCTACTTTGTGACCTTCAGCCATTATACTTAACAATAACTACCACATTATTTATGACAATGCAGTGTCCTTTCTCAATATTATTGACATTTCAGCTTAACCTGTTATTAAGTTGTAAAGTCTTTATCCACATTAAATTAAGTTTGAAAACAAAAATAGTCAAAGTTGTTCTTCTTTTTGTTTATTTATTTATCTAGAAAAGTATTGAATTGAGAAAGATTGGTTTGAAAGAGAGATAATTCAGCTAAAAGTAATAATTTGCTTAGTTTTTAAGAGATTCCAGGAATTCAGATATATTTTGTTCAGCTAACTGTGAGTGGACATGGGCAAGAATTATATAGTCTTCCTTAAGTTAACTTTCTAGAGATAGAATAATAATCAAATTTATAGAATTTTTTTAGAAAATCTCGAATAATTTTAAAGGCATTCTTCCAACATGTGTGCTGAACAGTTGCAAAATGTTGGTAAATGTTTTAGATTAAATGTTAGAGTCATTGTTCAGATGTTTGTATTTACGAAAAAAATTTTTTGTTTTGGTTTAAAAGTCTTGGCTTGGTGTGTAAAATATTGTGTTCCTCTTCCAAATATTTTGTTATAGATAAAGATAATAAATAAAGTTATTGTATGTCTTCTATTATAAGTTAAGTAAAATTATTTTTATACTTCTGTTATTGACAACCAGAAAGAGCTTCTGAGTATTGTATGTTGGATCTGTAGTTATAAAAGAAAGCTCCAACAGATGGTTGAAGATGAAGAAGAAATGGAAGACACCAGAAAATATGTTAAATTAACTGAGGCGAGTGTTAGGATATAAATTATTTATCTAGTTTTACTGATCAACAGTAATTGTTGGACACAAAGCTTTGGCAGGTGTGTTTACTTATGCTGTTTAGATTAACTACACATGATTCAGTATTATAGAGGCACACAAGGAAATATTAGTTGTTGTTTTTTTAAAGAAATACAATTAAATTTTAATAACTATTAGTTGTTGTTTTTTTAAAGAAATACAATTAAATTTTAATAACTATGCTTTTTTTTAAATGATTTTAAATGAGGGTTTAATTATTGTGGGTAAAAAAACATTTAAAATACAGCCATCAATGTATGAACAGGTTTATCAGTAATGACTATTGTTTCTGTAACATTTGTGTTTTATTCATTATATATTTCTTTACCTCCTTGATGTATTGGAATGGAAGAATTTCATAACTTTCTCCATTTACTTATGTATTTTCAATAAGGAACAGGTCCTTGAACTGCAAAAGTAAACCACAACTTTAAGTTCCAATTATATAGTTTAAGATACAGATGCTTCGTATATAATTCTAACAGTACAGACATTCCATTAGTGTCTAATATTATATTTGTAGTTTTGAAAACTTAAATCTCAAAAGTTGATATGGGAAAAATTGGTTCAAGTACAGTCTGTCAACATTTCATAAAAGATCTAAAATTTCGTTTCAAGGGAAGACTAAGTCTGTGGTTGTTTACTGCTTGGTTTTGTTTTATTTTTGTCTTTGTATTAGTTTTTGATCCAGTACTTGTGTATTGTTATGAGAATTAGTTAGTTGCTAAGATATTTATTCTGCAGTTTGAAAAGCCAGACTAGTTATTAATGTATAGAAAGTCCTCACAAAAATGTGAATATTATTTCCAGATGACAGCCAGTCCTTTTTCAAAATGATAAACAGCTAAGTCATATAGAGTTATGTATTACTAGACAAACCATTACAGGTTCTGTAGTAAAGTTTTTTGCCCAGAGAGGTCTCAGTTATTTTAAAAGACAAGATAACAATTAATTATAACTTAATTGTTGTTGGAGGTTTAAAATCATATCTACTTTGTATTGGAATGACAACAGTGATTCTAATGACAATATAATTCATAAAGGATGAAAAAAAACTGCAATAAATTTAACTTCAGTATAGATTTTTGATGATTCTAAAACAGTACTATGTTGGCATTATATGTTCAACATAGTATTTATAAGTTACTGTTAGATCAGTAAGTGGTTTACTCTTTAAATCATAACTTCTAGTATAAAGTAATAGTTAATATTACCTTTTCATTAGGCCCAGCATAGCCAGGTGGGTAAAGGCATTAAACTCATAATCTGAGGGTTGCGGGTTCAAATCACTGTCGCACCAAACAGCCATGGGGGCATTATAATGTGACAGTTAATCTCACTATTTGTTGGTAAAATAGTAGCCCAAGAGTTGGTGGTGGGTGGTGATAACTAGCTGCCTTCCCTCTAGTCTTACACTGCTAAATTAAGGACAGCTAGCACAGATAGCCCTCATGTAGCTTTGCATGAAATTTAAAAAAAAAAAAAAAAAAACTTTTCATTGTGGATTAGAACTGGACATCACCTGATTATACTAATTTTATTTAAATATAGTCATTGTTTTCGTTTTCTTTGAAGTTAAAGTTGGTTTTTGATTTACTGTTTGTCTTTAAAAGACCATAGATAAGGTTATTGACAGAAGCAGCAGCAGACGGTGTTTCTGTGTGTCATTTTAGCATACTGTTTTTCTGAAACATACCCAGTAGTTCTTAGAACTAGAGATCCTGTGAAAGATATCAAAGTTTTCTACAGTTTGTGTTCTTGTCCATTTTTATTGTCTCCACCTGGAGTCAATGTTTATGATGGTTCACCAGATGTGTTTGGGTAGTTTTGAAGATAATTTATTTTAAGCTGTTATTATTTTCACAGTATTCCTTTATTGCTTAAGTTTACTGTAGTTTTCACTAATTTCAGCATGTCAGCATGTCATTGTTATATAGTTTAGTGTGAATGGCAGAATTTTGTTTTTAATTGTAGATTTATTGTAATGTTAGACCTTCATGTGATTTACATTATTCTGTCATTTAGGAGCAGCTACGAGATGAAGAGCAGCTTCTCACGTGTACATCTGAACTTTCAAAATTTTCATAGTGAAAGTTACTGAACTAAACTGTTCTTGAAAGCATTAGTAGTCAGATTACTCCTTGCTGAGGAAAATAAATAAAACAGAAATCTACCATCTTGTTTGTATAAGTCATCAATATTATAAACATGCAAGATAATATGTGATTAAAACTGTGTGTTTTGTACTTATAAGTTTGTTTTTTTTAAATCAAATATAAGTTTTTAAAACAATATCTGTGTGGTTAATAGTGCTCTGTATTTCTCAAGTTTCATTTAGTATATTACTATCAGTTTTAAGTGCTACTATATTAGTTTATGATTTCTGGGAATTAATTACAGTATAGTGTATTTATAACTACAGAAGTGAAAACCATTTCTGACAGGAAGAGAATACTTAGAACAACACAAAAGTGGAGAATACAAACTTGTTACAGTTAGAAAAACTTTAGAGACAGCTTGAAAATGTACAAATGTGAAAGAAACTGTTATAAATATACAATGTTTCAACAAATTTGTCATCAACAGGTTTTTATCAAAGGAAGTTTACTAATACTGAATAAACATACAAGTTTAAACAAGAGCAGCAAGTTCTTCCACCATTTTTATTTTGATAAAGTTTATTCTCTTAAATGTTTAAACCCAAATTTCATTTTTTCTAGAAGGCATTTAAATTTAATATCATATTTCAGTATTTTAACATTTGTTTTTTATGCACTTAAACTACTACAGTTTGCGTGACAAAATAGTGTACAGGATTTTTAGGTTCTTAAACACTTGACTAAAAATCTTTATAATTGTTGCCCTGGTGCTTCTGTTTTGAATTAGTTTTAGTTGTCAATATAATTAATGCCAACTGTTACGTTGCTAAAGCTCCACCTGTCTTGTTTCTTACGAACTGTAACGACCCACGTCAACCTCACCATTTATGGTTAAACTATGGAGACCTTTATTTTTTGAACTACGTGTACAATACGCTGTAATCCTTATAGCTCAGAAAGAAAAAAATGTTTAAAGGAAATGAAAGTCAAAATAACTAATACATTAAGGTATGTAAAACAAAGATGGAGTAAGTTAACTGACAACGAATTGAAATCTTCTACGTACAACAATTTGAACAACAACACCAATAAAATATTCCTTTGTCATTGTGGAAAGTCCAGGTAAGTGGGGTTCTGCTGTAGTGCTAACTCAAAGATTTTGAATCTGGCAATTATAATAAATGTAACACCATAAACATTATCCACACTTTCAGCTGCCTTTGCATCGTAAGAGATAATGGATGGTGAATGATAGGGTGTCGCTTACTGCTTGTTTTCGCTGTGGTCGGTAGTTCAAAACTAGGGATGGCAGCAGGTGGTCATTAGTAACTTTGCCATGAATATAAGAACAATTCCCTGTTCTATCATTTTGGGAGAAAAGTGTAGCTTAGCCACAAATGGAAAGTGACAAGTTAGTGTACAGGCAGCATCAGTTAGTTGTTATCTTACACCCGTAATAAATAATGATAAAAAAAATGCTCCTTAAATACATGCACCGAATGTTTTTATTTAAAGTGTTTTCAACTTCCATGAATCAAACATACACAGCCGAGTCGGTTTCATTAAAAAGAAAACCATGTATTCTTATTTGATAAAATGTTATCCTGTGTATAATAATTTGTCTTACCATTGGAACAATAATCTCTCGGCCTATTGAAGACAGCTCTCGTCCGCATAAAATTGATGTACCCACTACACTGTTGCACGAGCAAATCAACGCCGTCTATACATTTAAATAATTCACGATGTAACTTATACCTTATTAATAATTGATGTTTCCGTTTTATTATAAAACTTTACAACTTGAACTGTATGTTTATTATTATAGTCTAGAAAACTACGTTTATAAATATGTGTGCTCATGCAAAACACGCACCTTTCAGAGCTGATTTACCTTTAATCAAACATGATCCACGTGGTTGTGTGTACAGTTACACGAATATAGCAATCTTTATGAAAAGCTGTAACGTATTAGTAAGACTGCTGTGTAAATATATTGAACCAGGATTATCTATAAATCCGTGACAAAAACCAAACTCCTGTGTAACAAATTATTCTAGACTCTGCGAGTAGCTGATTAAATACATCACCCATGAATAAGTTAACCACGAATTAGTCATGCTATTCATAAGAATGGCTAATAGTAATAGAGTAACGCTCTCCTATTATTTAGGACTTATGGAAAAATATTTCCCTACTTTGAGGCTCATTACAACAAAGTGCAAACTTGAAAAATAAGAGTTCGTTCTTTTTACGAAGGGGGAAGAAAGTTACCATTGTTTTCAATAACATCAAGTATTGTGGTAAAACAAAGTTCTGACGTCTTCGTTGATTGTTTGGTTTTCCCGCTGATATAGTGGTAAATCTACGAATTTACAAGCTAAAATCAGGGTTCAATTCCCCTCGGTGGACTCGGCCGATAGCCCGATCTGGCTGTGCTTTAAGAAAACGCACACACGTTGTTTGACCTTAGCACTAACTTCTGTTAAAATTCAAAAAATATTAACGATATACTTCCATGATGTGTTAAGTCGTAACCTCTGCGTTAGTTTATTAATGAGTATTCAAGTGAAACTTATGACAACTTTGCAAATAAGCCCCTAAGTGAGTCAATGGTAAATATGTAGGTTTGTAGCTCTAAAAATCGGGTTTGTACACCGCAATGGGCAGAGCACAATTAGCCCATTGTGTAGCTTTTCGCTTAACAACAAACAATTAAAAAAATGTACAAGCCCCTGGTTCCAGAAACCGCGGTTTATATTTATGTTTGGCTCCGCTTGTAGGTACATCGAAGGAGAAATGATGGCTTAGCCTCCGTTTAAATACGAACGTTTTTGTTTAAAACCAAAATATATACAAGAATACCTAAAAATTCAGCTTAGAATTATACTGATACCAATAATGAATAGCGAAATTCGAAGGTGTTAGTGTAATATAAAAAAGACAAAAATGGTCTAATCTACCAGAATAAAACATTTCACACTGCTCTACCAACACCCAATTATATTAGAATAGCACAACGACATGTCTGCTGACGTATACTGCCATGAACAAAGTTTCACTACTGGTGGTGAGAAGAGTACAGATAACCCATTGTGTAGTTTTGTGTTCAATTGCAAACAGATAATAATATTAACAGTAAATTTGTATCAGATGATACATTAGTTGTTTAAGTCATGAATATAAACTTAGATAAACATTGTTCTGTAAAATGCTACCACGAGCGCCAGAACGAAACGACTGTTTAATAGATACACATCTACCCGAGAATCTACACATACTGTAAATCTGTAGCTCTTTATTATCTACACATGTGCGCTTCACGCTACCTGGGAAACTAATGTAATTTTTGGCTAGCAGAAAAGCCTCCAACGATGTAAGTTATGCCAAACTTTGTGGTATGAAATTGGTTTAGTTTACATAAAAAATGTTTGAAATACTTCAAGTTGTAAAAGACTAGACTAATCAATATTGAAAGATAAAGATAATGCTTTATTGAGCACTTAAAACACTAAAAATCATTAGATAGCCCTGAAAAACATTTAACACGTTCCACTGTAGCCAGTCCAGCATCTTTTAGGACTGAACGTAGGATGGTCAACAGGGAAGTCGGTCCAACAACCGGAGATTTGGGATTAATTTGAAATACCACAATTTAAAAAGCTTGATAAATTCCAAAGCCAAAAAACTAAACATTAATGAAAAATGACAAGAAATCTCTCTGGAATACATTATCTTTCATATATTTACTCTTCATTGTAGAAATAGTTTTAAATTTGAGAGTTGTAAGGGAAATCATCTAGCAATACGTCTGCTTCAACTTCAACACTGCACCTTTGGGTTTACTGCGCCCTTAGTTTCATAAAATATTGAAATTATTGTGCCTATTTTGTTTCGTTTTTAGTGTCAATGTAGTAATAAATTGATGAATCTCTGATTTACATAGTTATGTGAAATTGATTGTGGAATCTTTGAATGAGTTCTTCCCTCGTCCGACCTGGAACCACGGTTTAACTTAATCGCTACACTTAAGCCGCCACACTTACAACCACATCTTGAACATGTTTATTTTCATTGTTGTATTTACATTTGCAAGTTAACTTCTTCATGGTGACTCTCATTGTCTTGGGTCAAGTTACGGATCTGGTTCAGAGACCTCGTTCGCTTTTTTAATTTCGCGCGAAGCTAGACTAGGGCTGTCTGCGCTAACCGTCCCTAATTTAGCAATGTAAGACTAGAGGGAAAGAAGTTAGTCATCACCACTCGCCGCCAACTCTTGGGCTACTCTTACCAACGAATAATGAGATTGACCATCACCTTATAACGCCCCCACCGCTGAAAGGGGCGACTATGTTTGGTTTGAGGGGATTCTAACTCGCAAAACTCAGATTACGAGTTTAAAGTCTTAACTCACCTGGCCCTGCCGAGCCCCTCGACCTTGAAAATAATGGGAATGTCTTCTTTTTGTCTAATCAAAACCTAAACCTTTTCGGAATAACCTACTTTTATTAAAACCATTGTAATATTTAAATTTATAGGCCTACGTGTTGAAAGTAATTTTAAATTGTTTAGGCTTAGCTCTTAATAAAGCAAGTGACACTAAAACCAAAATACTGAAATCAAAAACATTTGGCTAACTAGGAATTGATCGAGTTTATACTTACAAAAAGTGATAGCACTACTAACGATGGTAAAAACTAAATACAATAGTGTGATTATTGGCCACTGAAAAATACAGGCATATGTTTTATACCTAGTTCGATGACAGAATTTAATTTTTCGGTTATTTTGTTTCTGTTCTGTTACAGCGCAAGAAAGTCGTTCGGGAAGATTAATTATTGATGACGAGAAACTCACTTGAAGTAAAAACGTATCTCAAAATGGTGGTACGTGCAATAATATATAGTATGACATCTAAATTAAAAGGATTGACACTTTAATATCGTTTGTTGACTGAATATGGCGTCAGTTAAGCGATCTATGAAAACGAAAGTCACAAGTTAATACTACTGCCTGGTAAAAGAAACGAGTTTATTTAATGAATTAATGCGCAGTTTTACCAGTTTTTTTTACTGAAAAATGTCACGTGAAGAAATTTTTCAAGAAAAACATGTTTTAATTCTACAAAATGAATCGTGAAGGAAAGAAAACAATGGAGCTTAATAAGCCTCGTCAATTGGACGGACATTTCGTCTGCTTAGCTGAGCCAATTGCGCTTCCTTATATTTGTTACAATAATGCTTTTGGTCCGGCACGGTCAGCTGGGTTAAGACGCTCGGATTATAATATGATGGTCGCGGGTTCGAATCCCCATCGCACCAAACATGCTCGTCCTTTCAGCTGTGGGGGCGTTATGTTATGGTCAATCCATTATTCGTTGGTAAAAGAGTAGCCCAAAAGTTGATGGTGAAGACTAACTGCCTTTCCTCTTACACTGTTAAATCAGGGACAGCTAGCGCAGATAGCCTTTGGGTAGCTTTGCTCGAAATTCAAAAACAAACAAACAAATAATGCTTTAATTTCTCATTCATGCAGACGTGTCATTTTACGTTTCAAATAACTGTCGATATATCGGTTACATAGCATTTATGTATTTAGCGATTCCATCTTCTGTTACTTGCGAGTTTGCGCATCTGATGCTCGTCGGAAAATTAGTGAAACTCAAAATTTGATACAAGAAAATACTCTTCCAAAACAACTTTTTCGTTTTTTTTTTTTTGTTTAACCTCATTAAAATTCAATTTTAGTATCACTATTAATAAAAATACTAGTTAAATAAATGGAGATTAGTTTGAATTCAAATATACATTTTATCCATTCAAATGCTTAAAATAAATGTGATAGAAATATGTAATTCAGAGCAACATGACCTACTGAATAAATCGTAATTGTTCTAAAATTATTTATCCGTGTGTGAAAACAAACGTTAAAATTAGTTAATATCACACTGGAGATTATTTATAATCCAAGTAATTTCCTTGTAGAAGTTTCTGTTCTAAAAAACGTTTACACATACATTCTTGATGACGAAAAACCCAGTTAACTGAAAGTGGGTATCGGAACGGCCGGTACAGGTATTAACGTTTTTACTAATAAGCACAGGACAACGTTTCGACCTTCGTAGGTCATCTCCAGGTTACCAAAAACCAACTTAAAATGACCTAGGACTGTCGAAACGTTGTTCTCTGCTTATCAGTAAGTGTTAATACCAACACCAGCCGTTCAGAGATATCTTTACGCATACAACGTACATTATTGTACGAGTAGAGGATTGATAGGCATTTTAAGTCTTGGGATGTAACCAGGTATAACAAGCAGGAAATGATATTAATACGAATACATGAGGTGACTGCAGTGGCTACCAAGTTTCTTGGTTGGAATCAGTATGTACCACCACGGCGTCAACCAGCGTAACACAACTACAGTTGTAGTCAAGAGGAGTTGAGAAACTGGAGGTACCAGTTGTATACCAAACCTATCAGACAATACGGTCTAGCCAGCAGCCTAGACAGTACGCACCAACTGACGTAACTAGCAAATCCTGCGGCAGTTAAGAAATTCTCTATAATACAAGAGAGACCATGTGGAAACCTTTGGTTGGAGAAAGTTGGTGGATGAGCTAACTCACTGATCCAGTCATTCATATCTAGGAACCTACTTCTAATTTAATTATTGATGTCTCTGCATATACCAGTTATTTCACCCCCTCAATACTTAGAGTATCTCAACCTGGTGTTAAAGAGCTTGGAGGTGAAACACTTTGGCAAATATGAGGTCTGCATCAGACAGGCAAAGCAGATTTTGTCCCTAACATTTAAGGGTAGGACTAAAAAGGACCCAAAGCCTTGGAGCAAGATTACTTCTTGGAATGGTTGGCATCAGGAACAGATGATGCAAAAACTATACTTCAGCTTAGGTGGTCCAGACCTTAGATTCTAATGGGCACTTGAGGGCTGCACAACTTTAAAACTGACACACACACACACACAGCTACACCTGTGTGTGCACAAGTTTAGACAATACTTTGTTTTAAATTTTAAAACTTCTAGAATTGTACATAACATTAGTACTTGTCACCTGTTGTTCTGATCATCCAGATATGTCTGCTCATGAGAAAGAAAAAAAAAAAAGTACATTACAGGAAAGTATAGGAGATATCAATAAATCATGCATGTATAAAAAGCACGTCTGAAGACAATCATTATTTTATACTGTCTATAGTGCAAAGTTCTCTTAACCTATAACAGGTTCTATACACCCAGCTCTTTCTATCCTGTCTAAGATCTTTTATATATATAAGACACATACATACATGTATTTATAATTAAAAATAGCTTTATTTTACATGATGACTTTCATTCCCTTGTACTCAAATAATTCACATTTGCCTCCAAAACAATTTCCTGCTTGGACTATCCTTACCCCTGTAGAGCCAACAGAATTTTATTAAGTCTTTAGGGAAATTAGCATACTTGAATAATTAAAACAATTTAAGTACACCCACAGTCCAAGCCTCAAGTAGCTTACAGGATTTCAACCATCAACAAGACAAGACTACTAAAACTGTTTAGTATTAAAACTGTTAACACACTTGCAGAAAGGTTGTCCTTCCAAGAAATCTTTTACTGAGGAATGAATGAGGAAGAAATACAAACTTCGATAGTCAACCAATTGTTTACTGTCATCACAAACAGCTTTAATGTTTGTGTAAGTGATCTATTGATTAGAAGGCAGCAATTAACCTTAAATGAACATGTGCAAGGCTTGATTAACAAAGCTTTAGTAATTATAGCTAAAGGGATGTTTTGTTACAATAAACACATTTATATGCATTTAAAAAGGTTTTCCAATTAAATATATATATATAAAAACGGTTGTGGACACTCCTTAAAAAGATAATAGGAAAAACAACAATGTATTAAAAAGAAAGAAAAATGCAACTTACTTTGTACCTCAGTAAAAAGGACTTGTGCAACAGCTGTAACAACAATTACAGGTGTTTAATTAAGAACTGTTGTTTTGTCATATTTATTGTATCAGTGAGAGATAAGCCAAATGTTACATAAACAAGTTTAAAGTATATTTTGTAAAGAATTTACAACATTTTATATTTCATGTACAAGTAACCCAAGATGAAAGTTAGAGTTTCTAAAATAACACAACTGTTTGCCCATACACTGCTTTATTTATAATCTTTAAACAATTACAAAAACAAGATAGTTGTCCATTTTCTGTAGTCCTCAAAATTACATCTGGCATTTTTTTTTTTTTTTTTTTAAAAGACCATTGACAACTGGGAACAAAAGGAATGCTACTTAATATCCGTATTGCAAAAAACGGAAGAAGCTATTTTATACAAGAAACCAAAAATTACAAATCATTGAAAATAAAAAGTTCAAAATTTTAAAGTTAGGACTACAGAATGGAGAAAGTTAGTAGTTAGAAAACGAAATTTTGTCCATTGCCAGTCCTTGTCATTATCACGTGAATTCTAGCCATAAAGGTTTCCCTAGCTAAAGCTTTTTTTTGGTAAAGAAACCTTTGTTGAATGGATTGGAAGTAGATGGTAATATGCTGAGGAAGAGCCTGAATATAATTATCCTCTTTCAAATAGTTTTTCTATAAAAAGTCCAGTTAAACCAGAGTAAAACCATTATATCCTTCCCCCTACCCACTTATCCCCAGTAGGGAATGTACACAATATATCACTTGTCAGTTGCATGTTAAGTTTAGAAGTTTTTAAACTAATATAATGAAAGTTAAAAAAGGCACAGTAAGTGTCATTTACTTAAAAAACAACAAAAATACACATTCAGTTATGTGCAACAGAAATCTTAAATGGCACAAAATTATAAATCAATAAAAGTGTCACAGTTTGGGAGAAAAAAGATACGTTAACTACAGGGGGAGGTTCAGGTTAAAAGTGATGAGCTACTAACATTAAAGTTCTGAATTCAATCTAAAAAGTTAAGTACAATGCAATAATTTTAAAGCACTACAGTTAAATTGTTTTAAATTTCTACACAATAAGATTTAAGGCTTACAAGAGATATACAAAATGGATGAAGAGCCTCTATTAAAAAAGTACCAAACATAGCAAGTGGTAACCAACTAATGCAAGAATCCAACAGCATGTCTAAAAATATTACGAGAACAAGCCCTCCAATAGGTCTAAAGGAAATGCTCACTTGTGTTTAGATTAAATATAAAGGGGTTCCAAAATGCATTAATAATCCATAAAAGAGTTCCAATTGACCAGTTTTAAAAACAAACATAAGTTCCCTGGTGGATAAAGTTTAGCTGAGAAGCATACTCCATTGCTGGATACAGGAGTGCTACCAGAAGTAAGAATGCATTATACATAAGTTTGGAATTTGCAAATAAATTTTGGGAGCCATGGTTGCAGTTTAAATGTTAATTTTATATTTTAGAACTATTTTCCATATCGGAGAAGTTAAACTATGTACAAAAAACAAAACATCAACATAAAACATGGGTTAGGCCTATTTAAAACACTCCATAACAGCTTAAGTTAACAGTGCCCAACATAAAACAACAAGACTTAACCGAGAGGGCTTTAACATTAACTAGGTCATCAACTAAGCCCAATTTGACTACATCAGTTACTTTGTGGCAAAATAAAAAATTTAAAGTTTAACAAAAGCATATAAATTTCTGCAAAAAGAAGAATATGTGTAGTTAATTTTCTGGTCACACTTCCCCTTATATCAAACGACAAGATTTGTTATTCCTCATCAAGGGCTTGTGGCTTCGGGTGGAGTCCAAAGAATGCTGCCATTGCCAGCAAGCTCGACAGAAGTAGCGGAAGCAAGATAAGTCTCGACAGAAGATTGGTCCTTGCTGCAACTGACAGCTGGAGCAGATTGCATCTTCTAAGTATGGATCCACTTGTACCTGTTTAAAAAAATAAAACAATCCATATTTGAAAGAATTAACAAGAGCTAATACTCCAAAAAAAAAAAAATCAATCAGTATTACTGTATTTATATCGGTTATATTGACAGCCAAAAAGTTTTAGATAAAATCGCAAGAAAGTTCTGAACCTTTTTGTAGGAGAATAGTTTGTGGCATACAAGTCAAAATAAAACAAAAGCATAGTTTAGAACCCAGGAGCAGGTTTTATCCATTTTTCAGGCAAGTTACAAGTACACATACAAAAGACATGTTTGTTTCCTTCTGTTTATCTAGAAACAGAAGTTAACTGCTAATTTCACAGCAGAAGTTTAAAAACTTAAGCCAGATGTTCAGTTTATTTTTGTAGAACAAACACTAAAGTAGAAAAAACATGAAAACTAACTTTTTTAGTGAACCTTGAAGTCTTAATTTCTATGAAGGCAGCAGACACAGCTTTCATGTAACTCTTTTGGTTGTTGAAAGTAATTCTGCCAGAACCTAGTGAAAAACAAATTAAGGGGTAAGAAAGTTGCAACCAGGAGGAGTTTCCCCATCCAAATACTGAAAAGAAACTATATCAATTTAATATTGCAGAGTGTACATCATGAGTGAAAGAAAGGGTTTAAGTACAAGCCGTAAAAGACAAGCACACAAAAGTAATTTAAAAATTATGACCAACACGTCCATTAAATAGAAGGAGAAACATCATTTAAACCAATTTGTTTTTACCTATGGGATACTTGTATTTGTCGGTATCAATTCCAGCATACACAACACCTCCAAAAAGGTCATTTATGATGTGTGCTAAACCTTCAGCATTCAACATTCCATGGAGAGCTCCAACAAAAATTGTCCTGCTGGGGTCTAACCTCTGAGATGGACAACGGACATAGTTGCTATCACCAATAACCCATGGAATTACCTGAACCTATGTATTTATAAAAAGGATCAGCCACTTCAAAATTTGTGTTAAAAAGATAACTTGAAACACAACTTAGCATAATTAAGGAGGAAACATTTATTCAGTTTAAAACACTGTGCCAAAGTAGCTCCATACAGCTTAATAAAGAAAAATCCGTTTGCAAAGTG
The DNA here is from genome assembly GCF_004210375.1 of Tachypleus tridentatus. Taxonomy (NCBI): domain Eukaryota; kingdom Metazoa; phylum Arthropoda; class Merostomata; order Xiphosura; family Limulidae; genus Tachypleus; species Tachypleus tridentatus. The sequence goes on along the minus strand of NC_134837.1, from coordinate 259,365,591 downwards.
TTCCATTTCACACAAACACGAGGGGGAAGTTTTAGATTTCCAGCACATTTAGTAGAGATATGAATATTAACAAGTAAATACAGGTTTTAAAAAAGACAAAATTCATTAGTATGAAAAGTAGTTTAAGTTAGAACTGGATTTCCCACTTTATTCATGTAGCATTTAGGAGAAATGCTTGGAAACTTCAAGTAAAAAAGAAAAAAGTATTCAAAATCATAAAGAGACAAGTATACTTTATAGTTTACATAAATATTCATCTTAAGGAAAACTATGTATCTATAAATATTGTTTGATAACACAAAGTTAGTTGGTTTGTTTTTGTTGTTTAAAAAAAAAAAAAAAATAAATAAATTAATATTAATTGACTATAAAATTAGGAGAAATAAGACTTGAGTTTCTTTAGCTTACTTTGTCACATAGAGCAACTCACTATTAGATGGATTAGGCATGTCTTACCTCCTTGCACCTCATTCTGCGAGAAGAGATCTTGAAGTACCAGTTACCACCATTACTAAAATCGTGTGTGCAGGCTTGTAGAAGGGACTTTACACACTTTTCAGAATCAAATATAATGTAGACATAACCAGCTTTGGGTGGATAAGTTTGATTTTTACCATCTTTGCCAGGCCATTGTATTTTGATTGGTCCAAAAAGGTGCAAAAGCTTCTCCCAATCCAGCTGAGAGAAAATTACACTTCTGTTAACTCAAAATTAAAAAATAGCACATACAATACCGACAAAGATCTCAAAAGTACGCTACACACTTTAGAGCAAAGTTTTACTTTAAAATTGAGTTAAATTTCTAAAGGTAATGGAATACAAAATTACTATCATTAGTAGCCAGCACTTGAAAGTCTTAGGTTTACAGATATGTTAAAACGTTGTCATGGAAAATAATTAGGTTTTACAAAGTTTTGGAAGCTTTAATAGAAATTAGCAAGGAAATTTCAGAGTAATTTACCATTTAAGTATTTAAAGGGTATATTATACCACATACAAGTTAAGGAGTTCAGTGGAAGTTTGACTTATGCTGGCTAGGGAAACAGTAAAAATGACTTATTCACACTACCCTTTGTTATCTAAGTCATTAAGGTTTCTTAAATATTACTGAATAAACAAAGAAGTTCATAGAAGTCCTAAAAAGAGATAAATTGTACCTTCAGTTATATCCCAAGGAACTCCTCCCAAGAATACTTTACAGGAATATACTGGATTCTTGTGGATTCTTGGAGGAAGTTGACCACTCCATGTACAGGTGGCTTGGCTAAACACTGAACAAAAGTTGTACCATTAGTTAACCTGGATAGTAAAAAGACTAATTTCCTTTTTCATGCAAATTATATTAATTGTTACTTGACCACAATCAATTAAGTTCTATTCTTAATTTGAATTTTCAAATTACAGGTCGTGTTAGTAGATTTCTAACAAAATTCTTGAGACTTAATATTTAATTAAGAATATTAAGAAGTTAAACCTTAACAAATCACATTTCAAAAAAATACAAGTCTACAATAAGTTAGAGAAATGTAATACACACAGGCAGAATTTCTATAAATCTTAGCCGCATGTTCAACAGTGTCCATTTCTCTGTAACCAAAGACAGAGTTAACATTTGTCCATCTTCGATCAGAAAAGAAAGGTGAAGAAAAAAGTGGAGGTTCTTCTGGCCTATTTACTAGATTGCTGCCCAGAGCATTTTGGTAACCAACTGCCCCCAGAGGATTTAGATTACTAATTGGAGTTCCAAGACTGAGACTGTTCTGTTTATAGTACAAAAAACAAAAATTACAATGACCAAGCTTGTATAGTACATAGTTTAGAAGTGCTAAATTGAAAAGTTATACAATTTAAATACCCCATTTCAATGAACAGACTTAAAGCAATGGTTAAATTTAGAGTTATTTTAACTTAAAATAAATCAATTCAGTAGTTTCTTTCTGGGCCACTAGTTGTCTTTAGGTATTATGAAGATTACTATAGATGAACATTTGTTTATACAAGTTAGTAAAAGTTTGAAGTCCACAGGATTTTAAGTGAGAACAGGAAGTGGTTAAAATAAGTTACCATAAGATCAGAAAGACTGCTCAAGTCCGAGACGCTACTAATTCCACTAGTGTCAGAATCTGTAGGTGAAGAACTTCTGTTTTCTCGGAAGCCGTCACAGCCCATGAGGATAGCTTGTTCTAATGTTGGGCTTCCTTGATCACTGTGTGAAAAGAAAAGTTTAATTTGATATAAAAACTATATATATATATATATATATATATATATATATATATATAAACCATTGCAATAGGCAAAGGTTTCCATCTTAAAAAGATATCCGAAAGACATTAATGAAGTTGTTCTGTCAGGAGAATTCCAAGTAGTATTTATAAAAAAGGAAGACAAGACTCAGGTTCAAAGAAATGAAAGTTTACAAATAAGAATCATTAGAGCTCACATTTAAGCATAAAAAAAAAAATTCTAAGGAGAAGAAAAAAAAAAAAAAAAAAAACTGTATTGACCTACCCAACATGATGTACAGGAGGGGAAGCAGCTCTAATGGGCCGAAGTAAGCCCATACCAGTTGAACCCTGCTGAAGCATCCTGTTCAAAGAGGAGCCAACATCTGGATATTTAAAGTTACCATAGTTCAGTGTTCTTACATGTTGATTGCAAACTACAACATCATTAGTGAAAGATGAAGATGTAGGAGCTGGTGCTGCTAAGCTCCGAGGTGGTAGAGAGTTCTGGAGAAATCCAGAATTGAAACTACTGGAGCAGGGGCTAGCTAAAATGCTAGAGCTCTGGAAACCTGCTAAACAAATGAAAAAAAAAAATGTAAGAGGCATGCATATTTAGATCTCTATATACAGTATTATTGTAATATGTGCAACTCCTAAAAGGAAAGGAAGAAACAGATTTTCCACCCTTATTTTGTAGGTAAATTGGAGAAGGTACATGGGAAAATAGGTTGACATAATCCATTTCAGTTACTAGAGTTTGGTTTGAAATTTTGCACAAAGTTACACAAGATGTATCAGCACGACCTGTTTGTGACTGAAGGAAGGTGGCCAAGATATCACCACTCTTCACAAAATGTTTTGAGCTACTAGTTTGGCAATAAGTAGAAAGTTACTTATTTCACATAAAATGTCCCTCCTTGCTATAATCAAAATGGGGAGCATGTTTGGTAGCAGGGGAGGGGGGAGACATAAACTGCTTTAACCAATTGATCAGGAGAAGCCTGGTAGTTAACATGTATATTACACAAAATATGTAATATTTCCCTTCCATCTCACACAAATAATGAGAGAAGTGAAATTACCTCTCCCATATAATAACAAAATGTTTACCTGTACTGTTATTTCTTCCATTTAATCCCAAGAGTTCTCCCCTTGTGGAATCTGCAAATGAAACTTCATAATACAAGCTGCAGCTATATAGTAGGTTATACATGAACAGAATATTATAGTGCAAGTTCAAAAAAGTAGTTTTGTTTGAAATGAAAGTTTACAATAAGCCATTTTTTGGTTAACTTAGTTAAGAATAAAAATACTTGTCGAAAAAGTTAATATCACAGTTGTAAACAATCCTTAATAATTAAAAGGAAAAAGTTTCATTTCAGCATTATAAAAAAAAGTTTTACCTACTACACCCACTTTCCTAAATGAAATATTAGGAAGGTGTTAGAGGTATGTTTGAGAATTTTAATTAAAAAGAGCAAGTTACATGCATTCATCTCAACTGGAGACTTTACGACAATATTCTACACTAGTATATGTAATTAATTGTTTCATTTGCATAAAACAAACATTAAATGGTGGTCCAAGTACAAACCTGAAAGTTGGTTATCATTTTTAAATTCAGGCTCAGTATAACAAGTCAAGTCCAACGTGTTATCCAGCATTTGATTTATACGTTGAAATATTTCATATGTTCCAGCTACGTCACTATTTTCGTTGGATAGTGCCTTACATTCTGTATCAGGTGAATCGTTTTGTATCTGCATAAGAGGAATACAACTTCAAGTCAATGCAAAATATGCTACTGAAGTGCGAAAAAACTTCAAACTATTTTGAACCTTGAATTATGTCTAGACTTTTATTTCATAAAAGAAAAGTTAAAAATGCAGATATTTTCGATGTTACTTCCATTCACATAGTTTAAGCCTAGAAAGATGAATATTAGGCCTAATTATACTTTCAGCGAGAGCAACATTAGTTATTCGAAACAAAGATTTAAGAAGTTAAAAAAATAGCCACAAACAAGATTTTAAAAAGTTCCGAAGTTCTGCTTTTAGAACGAGATACATTTATTATAAAATAGTCATCGTTTAAATCTTCCATTCCTTACATCGACGTTTGCAATAACGATAGTAAGCTTGAATTTAAACAAGAATCAGTAGACATAGAACTGTCATTTATCTTCGAAGCAATGTTCAAGGACTTCAGATTTCAAGGGCAGAACGAACGTGATCATAAAGTTGAGAATGTATGCAGTCTATAAATTGGAAGTCTCAAGTCATTTAAAGAGAGTACACTGTAGAAATTACAAGTACTTAAATCCCAACAGAGGGAGAAGCGCGATAATTATAGAATTATTTACCAGCTGTAGCGAAAGAAAAAGCTAACTATCTATTTACCACTGCAGCTATTTAGATATAAAATTATTAAATCATAGGAAAAAATACAAAACGCCGGCACAAACACGTGCCGTCCCTGCGCGAGCAGGGCGGGGCATAAACATTTACGCCACGTGATATCTGCTTACTGCAGCGTGTGTGCCCGTTGACTCATAATTCACGAAAGAACAACATGAAAAAGTTCAAAAATTACTTAATAATTCTAAAAATCTTATTAAGAAATCAACAAAAAACAAAAACTTACGCTTGGCATTAAAACAGACATCGTTCTATTACAGCGGCAGCGTTTCACACTGCACTCTCGAAAGTTAAAATCTTTAAAATTTTCAAGTTATTACAATATAAAACACAATGCTTGTAACAAGTAGCTAATAGTGTTTCCAGTACAAATCCCTTCACACTACTACCACTTCCATTCAATGGCTCTAACTATCAATAATGCCTCAACAGTGTTTTATATCCCAAACATAATAGGCTGACGAAATACATATTTGCATAGCAGTCTCGGTGGATCATTCAACTAACTGAGCTACTAGTCTTGATATCTTAAATCCCATCTGCTCACGTGGAGACTGTCCAACATACGCGTATGCGACAGCAGTATGTGTAAGTCAGCCTACTTGCCCTTCCGGCAAGCTCAACATCTGTCTGGTGGAACAAGAGATGAGGTGACGGAAAGACTGAAGAATGATAGGCTAATCGAGTGAAGTGGGTTGTAACCAAAACTTGTCGGGCTCGTTTCTTTTCAGTGTTTCTGTTATAAATATTTTAAAGGTATTGTTTGAAATACATGTATATGTAAAAAGTGACCTATTTACGATTTTAGAAAATTTATTTTGTTATTTAAACAGAAGCACGTACACGTTCGCTTTTAAGGTTTTCTCTTTTCTCTAATATTTGTTTCTCTAGTTTTATCACCAGGTGTAATGCCTTGTCTCTTCAGGTTCCAAGTTATTTTACTTTTGGCAAATATGCGTTTATGTTCTTAATACTTTATAATATTAAGAAATATTATATATAGTTTAATTCAAAGTTGAAAAGATCCGTGACAATATAGAGAACATAATGCAGTTAAATCAATCTCGGATTATTCAGTTTACCGTTGTATTTAGTTGTTGTAGCATATTTTAAAATATATGTTTGTACAATCACACAGGACATGTTGTGCATCTCATCTTGCTTATTAAGTTGTTTTTGTTTACATACTTGTGTGATTTCATTCGATAATATAATCTAAAGTACATATGATTACACATATAACCCAATAAACATGATTATGAAAATATATCAAGTGTATCCGTGCATTATATTTAATTGGAGCATCGACGACCTTTGACGGCAAAGGATATGACCTACAGTCTCAGATGTTATTTGGAAATACCTTGAACAAGATTTTTGTATATTATCAGAATTTTATTTAATTTTATCTGTGTATACTTTGCGCGAAAACGTCATCTTATTCCTACACTGTTATATTTGACTAAAAATATTTTGAAACTAAACTGCTATAATCTATATATTATTTCCGTGATGTCTGTCTACCACGTGACATAACACACCACAGAAATTAAATACATTCATTTAATTCTCCATGTATGTTTTCGGATCTGGATATTCCCTCTATTAGAAAAACAAAAGAGGGAGAATGAAAACAACGAGAAACCTCTACTTGTCGTTAATCACTATTATTATCATTGGGTATAATATATTTTCAACACTGCATTCTATATCTAGCCCATCAGGGGCTTTCAAGTGCGTAAGAATAGTATTCCAATCACACCATATTCATTACTTTCATTGCCGACGACGCACTTCGCTCAATCCAGAACTCATCATTCCAGCTTGGAAACTCAAACAGACTATTTATCGGAACAATATTTATATAAGTCATTTGTTATAACAACAACCTTTATAGTGAGAACACTTTTTTCATAATGAATATGAGTGTAAGGACTATAGACCTTATGGAACAACAATACTAAACTAGGATACCTCAATGTTAAGAGTAATATACGTCTGGAGTATTCTACAGATTGTGTATAGCGTTTATCTCACTCTAGTAATCTGATATATTGTTCAAAGTGTCTGCTAGTTCATTTTAGGTGCGTTTTTTAGAACAGAGAAAACAACTAATTAAAACGCTATTAAAGTTCAGGTAAGCCTTCTTTAATAATACTTCTTTATTAACTTGTTTGTTTTATAAAAGAAGTAATTGTTTTTTATAGTACTTCTATTGCATGAAAACATAAACACGTCATCATATGTTATGGTTGTCACTTTTGTTTGTAGATGAGAATCGGAAATCTTAATTTCTCTATTCCTTCTCGAGTAGCCATTTTTTAAACTTAACTTATATATATAAATAGCACATGTTTTTCTCAACTTATACTTTCTGGCTAGTTTTATGAAATAATGTTTTCTTTCATTAATGGCGTTATCCTATCAATAAAACTGGTCACTTTAAAAGCTTACACACTGCGCCATCTATTAAAAACATATTGAAACGAAACATGTTGTTCTTCAGAGATAACTTATGTACAGTCAAACATCGATATAAGGCGCTAGTTGGGGTCCAAAAAATTCGACCGCGTTGTATCTGATTGCGCCTTATACCGATTTGATTATATTTTTTTTTACCCTCGGGGTGAGCGATAATGCAAAATTTACGCGTTTTGTAGTGAAATAAAGAAAAACAAACAAAACTACTTACACCAATGATATAGCATTTTTTTAAATTTATTTTTATTTATTAAACTCAATTTTAAGACTGAAATTAAATGTAAAAAGCAGAATTCTAAAGAAATTTATCGAATTCATTACTTTGATGGGGGCTGATATTCTAAAAGTAGTTCCGTCAGAGCAATCATGTGATCGTTTTTACGATTAGACGCTGATTAAAATTAGTTCAATTTTAAAAGTTAATACATATAGTAATTAATTTTGATAATTTATTTACTAATTATTAAAATCTAAGTACAAACTGAAGTCAAATAATTACCAGATAAAAAAATGTCATGGCAAAGTTTAAAATACGAATTCAGTACTGAAACAAAAACGGATTTTTCAAAAAATTTAATAACAATAAAATATAGTAAGCACATAAAACAAGTTGAAATGCACAAATTTTTAGTTACTCAGTAGTCTTCTTTCTTTCAAAAGCCTCCAAAAGTGTCTGTTGTCTATCTCCTTGGTTCCGCATCCTCTTCGCAGTTCTCATTAGGTCCTGGATCTGTAGTATCTTGCAAATTCCTAGATTGTGGTGTTCTGCCCAATATAGAAGTTGTTCTGTGTACTGTACTGCCTGAGTTGAGGTGATGCAATTCCTGAGTTCTTCTGGAATGGGGTCATCTTCTTCTTCTTCACCTGGAGTGGTAAAATCTGTGGGTGCTGCCGCTGGGTTCTCTATTGCTTTCTGGATCTCTTCATCTGTGAGGGGTGGCTGGGTAACTGGTGCTACTTCGTCAATCTCGGCCCACTGCTTCACAAGGGTTGTCAAGGGGAGTCCATCCTGGTAGTCTACAAACTTCCTTTCTGCCTCTGCTACTTCTTTTGCTGTAAATCCATGGAAAATGTCATCTTTTTCTTCTATTGGTTCTGGTTGTGGTTCTGGTGCTGCTTCTTTGAGTCCTTTATTCCAACAATTGATGATGGTGCTCTGGCTTATCTTGTTCCATGCTATGCTGCTCATGTAGATGGCGTCCTTGATGGTCATCTTCTTCAAAAACTCTGGTACGTTGCTGATATCATCGACTATGGCTTTGACCAGTTGAGCTCTGTATTCTCTCTTGAAGCTGGCGATGATCCCTTGGTCAAGTGGTTGAATCTTGCTGGTGGTGTTTTTTGGGTAAGTAGAGTACGGTAATCTTTCCATCTCTGCTGGTGAGGTTCTCTGCCAGCGGGTGTGCTGGGCATTTATCCAATAGTAGTACAGCCTTCTCTTCTTTCTTCTGTGTTATGAGGTGCTTCCTGATCGCTGGGACGAATTCCTGATGAAACCATTCTTCAAAGATTGTTGCTGTCATCCATGCGTTTTTGCTGCTGTTGTAGTCAAGTGGTAGTGTCTTCATGTTGAGGTGATGGAAACATCTTGGTTGTCGAAACTTGCCAATGAGTAGTGGTCGAATCTTGTGGGTGCCGCTCCAGTTACAGGTGAAAAGTAAAGTTGCTCTGTCTTTGACTTGCTTGTATCCTGATGTCTGGGTCTCTGTCCGAAGTGCGAGTGTTTCAACATTGACGCTATCGTTTGCAGCACTTCATGCCACTGTCACTAGTGTATGAGTGTATATGACTCATCCTTCGTCATCCATCGGTCGATCAAGGATGACTTGTGGTTTTAATGAAAATAAAGTTTTGATACTTCTTGCCTACGCACTGAGAGCTATCCTATGACTGGCAGATTATGTACTTTACTGCAGTTGACAGCGCCAGGAATTATTACATGCAGGCCGGGGTTTGATCACAATATGCGGCGTGAAAACCATACAAAAAGATTGAAGTGGATTTGGTTTTTGATTTTTGATCACATTAACCGGCTGATTACATTAAGCAGTGGTAATATTAAGCGGCGGCCTCTGTAGAAACCCAAAAAAATTTGGGGCCTAAGACCCCATCGCGCCCAACTGATTATCGCGCTTTATCGATGCGTTTTATATCGATGTTTACCTGTATTATGTTAACATAAAATTCATATGTTTTACTACTACAAGCAAAGAAACAATTATTCACACACCAAAGTTTTGATATTTAAAAGATAAATCCTATAAATCAGGAACCACGGCGGTGGGCAGGACACAAATAGCCCATTGTACAGCTTTGCGACAAACAACAAAAACCAAGGTTCTTTAGTGCAACTGAAGCTCTCAGTTAGCGTTCTGTAAGTGTTCTAGTCGCTTAAGTCTGAAGTCACTTTTTGTAAATCATGTGGAAAGTACGTAAAAATTTATGTTATTACTACAACAAAACATTGTCATAACAACTCAATGTTTGAGCAAGGCGAAAGAGTTCTAAACATTAATATATGGCGGGTGAAGGCAAGTTTGAACCGCGTAGATAAGTTTAAAACGTTTCAGCCTTTTAAACTTTTCCTTGATTATTAGTATGATATTTTGAAATAAATGTATTGAAAATACAACTAAATAAATGAATAGAAGTATTTAATTAGATGTACGATATTTTGAAAGATTAAAAATTAGTTATATCATGGTTAATTTTTGCGCTAACTTTTTGAAGTTTAAATTTTATTAACCGTATTTCCCACTTACAAAATTAGAATATAATGGGAGTAAACTGATTTTTGTTATTATTGTGTGTTTTTTTTGCCTTGTATTATAAAATGTAAATATTTCAGATACTCTTAATAGAATACAGTGTATGTCAAATGTTCTGAGGCTTCATTATTTGTGGTACTAAGTACTGGATGTTTAAAATATTTTTCGCATAATAATCCTATATTATACTTATTTCCATTAGTGGCTATATTTGTGAATGATTAGTTATTTTTATTATTCAGCACGAACCGTACTTAATTCAAGTTAAAATTATTAAGATTTTTTATCAATTTTTTTTATTCCATCAATTTTTAGAAATCGGTCAGTTCTTATTTCCAGAAATTAAGGTAGCTAATAAGTCGGTTACTTGGGAATTTAGCAGATGAAAAGCTACTCAAAATGTAAATATCCATTATTATAAATTACGTATATTTCTGAATATCTCTGGATCAAATTTCTGTTTTATGAGAATTAGTAAATTTTCATAAACAATACCCGATACCCTAAAACGTCCAGTGACATTTTGTAGAGGCAAGCAAGCTTTTATTACTAATTTATTAATATTTTTCATAATAAATTATAGAATATAGTGAAATTTTATTTAAAAATAATTATACGAAACGAATTGACAGATAATGTTATGATACTTATCTTGATGTGCGTAATAGGCTAAAATTCCTTCCGGAGGTACGAAATTAGCGCAACAGTTAGGAATGAAATGCTAAGCGTTTGAAACGGAATAATTATTAAAATTTGTAAAGGAACTATTAAAGGTACTTTTGCTGATTGTGAGTTTCAGAGATCGATTATATAAAACTATATTTAGTCTCAGTTAAAATTCCAAAGAAAATTGTTTAAGAATTAGCGTTAAACTCGCTAAGCTAGGCTTATGTTTTAGGCTAAACTTGAAATTTGAAACTTTGTGTTTTGTTTTGGAATTTCGCACAAAGCTACTCGAGGGCTATCTGTGCTAGCCGTCCCTAATTTAGCAGTGTAAGACTAGAGGGAAGGCAGCTAGTCATCACCATCCACCGCCAACTCTTGGGCTACTCTTTTACCAACGAATAGTGGGATTAACCGTCACATTATACGCCCCAACGGCTGGGAGGGCGAGCATGTTTAGCGCGACGCGGGCGCGAACCCGCGACCCTCGGATTGCGAGTCGCACGCCTTACGCGCTTGACAATGCCGGGCCTGAAATTTGAAACAACTGTGCTCTCACAAAGCCCACAGATCAGAGATGATTATGTCTTCTCCGTAGTATTTGGCGGGTGGAAGTTGTACTTCCAATGTTTTGTTTTGTTTTCTTCTTTCCAACATTTATAATTATTCAGCTCTCCTTTGTGAAATTTGGAGGACGTATGCATATTTTGGTTTATTTTCTTTAGGCCTTGTTCCAAGAGTAGGTTATGGGACAACCATAACTAAAACATTTAGTCCTGAAGTTCTATCGTACTTTCATCAATCCAAATGAGACTTAGCATAAAGATACCTTGCAATAACTTCTACAGAATAAATAAGACAAATTGAGATTAGGAATTATGCCTTTTGTAGGGTTAAAGGTAGGAAATAAAAACAAAACTTCAATGCATGTAATAGGAACCTCTGAACCTAGAGAAGTCTGCATATGAAACGTTACAAAAGGTTAGTATTTCCTCGAAAAAAAGCCTAAGGTTAAATGGAGGGAGCACTTATTTTAACTATTCGCACCATTATACACAGTAGTGTGTTGTCTGTCTGTCAGTCAGTAGACAGTAAAATAACATCACATAAGGGACGTTTTAACGTTACAATTGTTATTTTTGATTTTATTTATTCTTGAAACGTAACACTTTTCAAAACCATACGGAAGTACATCACACTATAATGGAACTTTTGCTTGAATGATACTGAAAAAAAAAGTTATTTCGCGATGTGCAACCCCAACTTCGCAAAGTTTTTATTCTGTATACATTTAGATTTGCAATAGTAGTCACGAATCTCCCGTTTTGTCTCCGTCTTCTGTTACAGATAATTTTAATTTTCTCCATTCTCAGGGTGTAAATATTACGTCATGAATATATCACACGCAGGTCTAATGCACTGGTACCATCTATATAAATATAATAAGACTGTCTGTTGTATGTCCATGTAAATACTTCGCAGGGTGTGGACAGATCTTCACTAAATTTTGCAGGAAGGTTTGTTGGATCCATGAAGAAATATATTCAAATTTAGGGTATCACATTTTGTGTTTTCCTGTTTTTATGGATGTTTTGGGTTTATCTTGTGAATGATTATAATTTTTCAATTATATATAAATGAATCAGCTTTTCATATCCTAAGATAACCTTTCATTAATTATGAATTTACGTAACTTCCGTCCAGTGTACGGGTACCCCAGCCAGTCTTGTTAATAGCGGGTAATGGCACATATTATGCCTGAGAATACGTATTATTTACCTAAAAATTACGGTGAAGTTTTTATCATTGTGAAAAGATTGTATTTATGCAGAGACTGATTTCCCTGTGTGCTACAAGGTTCAAATTTATTATCTTAAAATACATTTTTCTCACAGATACCGTGTTTCTCCGAAAATAAGACAGGGCTTATATTAATTTTCACTCCAAAATATGACACTAGGGCTTATTTTCGGGGGATGTCTTATTTTGATATATTAAAAAAATGAAGTTACAAAGTAAAAATTATAAGACCTCTAAATAAATAGAAATTACGAAAAACGTTCAGAAACTCAATTTGATCAATACTTAAACAAAACTAATTAACTAACTATTAAACTAATTAATAAATTAACTTTTTTTTATTTCTTTCCTCTTCCTGCCACTCTTAACTAGGGCTTATTTTAAGGGTAGGGCTTATATTAAAACTACCCCCAAAAATCACACTAGGTCTTATTTTATGGGTAGGTCTTATTATCGGAAAAACACGGTATGTCTCCAGTTAGTACTGCGTTAAATGTATATCTTACTGAATGTACGTACTATAAGTTATGACTGCCCCAATTATTTATTCTTGAACACTACCATTTTCTGCTGTTGAATAAGGTAGATTAGGTGAAACGTGATGCATTTGCTGGCGAATGTTGGTCTTTCCAGTTGAAATATCATTATTTTGACAAGTAAAACATGTTTTAATTCTGTTTATTTGTGGAACTAAAATTTTATCGATAAGTTGTTGTAGTTCGATAATTTATATCTCTCCAGTCGTAGTCGTTGCTCAAAAGTAATGATTTTACAGAACGATACAAAACAACATCGCGGGTTCGAATCCCGGTCGCACTAAACATGCTCGCCCGTTAAGCCGTGGGAGCGTTATAATGTAACGGCCAATCCCACTATTCATGGGTAACAGTAGCCCAAGAGTTGTCGGTGGGTGGTGATGACTAGCTGCCTTCCCTCTAGTCCTACATTGCTAGATTACGGACGACCAGCGCAGATAGCCCTCGTGTAGCTTTGCGCGAAAATAAAAAAAACAACAAAGTCTTTAAAGACAGCCGCTAATGTCGAGGTATGGTTGGAAACCTTGAATCGTCATCGACATCAAGTCCTTATTACATTTATTTTTAATGATAACAGGAAATGTGCTTAATTACATCACAATGACGTTTTGGATTCGAAGGTTCTCTTTCGTAATCATAGTCTTCAGTTTGCGGAGGAGGACATTACCATAGTGTGGTTTAGTGTTAGATTTGGAATTTGTTGCTGTCCTAGACGTTTTGTTTTGTGAGATTTTCTTGTTTCACGGGGAACATTGGAAAAAATAATGAAATGTCGTATACTTTGTCTTTGTTTTATTGTTTTTAATCGTTTTATATGAATATCCTTCCTCGGAAAAAACTGTGACACATTTCTTCAAGTGAAAAATTTTCGTTTTGGCATTGCAATGGCAAACAGTAATGAATTTGCGTGAATCAAAATATAGATGTTGATTATTGACTCTTGGCTGGCCAGTTTACTTCTGAGGTGATATATCACTAGACTGTTCTTACGAAGTTTGATTAATATTGTGTATAAATTCGAAATTAAATATTTGCGAACCTCAAGTTTGTAATGGTTTGAAACGGCTAAGGCATTAAAGCAAACAGTGTCTGCAAACGTGTGTTATTCCGTTCCAGAAGTCTGTTATATTCATCTTGAAAATACCGGATTGGTGAATTTATAAGATGCGAACTAGTTCGAATGGTATTAATTTTCTTTTCTGTTACTTTAAAATTTCCACACGTCATACATTTTGCTTTGACCGTAAAATAGGAAATTTCAATTAATAAATAACAATACTAAAGCCAGCTATACTAATTTATATTTCACATAAAAACAATAAAAAAACTGTAGTTAAAGTCCCAATTTTTCTTTTTTTACCGTACTGACTTCAGAAATTGCGCCTAAAGATTTATGTTGAAAATAACTAGTATATTGATTATATTATCTACGTGATACATGCGATAATTTTATTTATTTCTATCAAACATCATTACTTTTTATGAGTGAATAATAGCCGTTATTGGCGAGAAGTCTTCCAATTTTAAAAGAATGGTAAATTCAATCAGTATTATAATCGTTATTTTAAATATCAGGTGTAGATGTGACGTACTCTTACGATTTACGTCAAGTCTATATGTTCATAATGTATTCGAGGAATGCGTCCACAGAGAAGAATTTCAAAAACCCAAGTGTTAGGCTTAATTAAGTTTTTATTTATTTTATCTGTCACAGGATGGTGATGTCTGTTGTTGTCGTGAAAACTTGTCTGGCGACAAGTACAGATGCAAATTCATTAATAACGCAGCTAGTTGTGAGGGAATTTATTTATTTTTTATCTGCATAACATTCTTGTTGTGAGCTGAGAATGAACAAAGACTGATTAATTTAACGTTAACCTATGAAAGTTAGCTTAATCTTTCAAAATTTCTAGCATCGACATCTTAACTTATGTAATTTGAGTTTCAATTATCTACAAAATAAAGTTTTTAGAGGATTGATTTTAAATGAATGTCGCATAAAACACAATTTTACTCGTTATGAATTTACACTTTAATGTTAGGACTACTGTCCCTGTCTGTTGCAGTCCAGCAGTGAGGGTGCTTGAAGAGGCTCGAGAATTAGAACCTCCATCCCACCAAATATACTATATCAGCTGCCGGGGCGTTATTATGTGACACTCAATCCCACTATTCGTTGGTAAAAGAGTAGCCCAAAAGCTGGCGGTGGGTGATGATGACCAGGTGTCTTCTGTCTAGTCTTTTACTGCTAAATTAGGGACGGCTAGAGCAGTCTTTTGTGCGAAATTCAAACCAAGTTTCTCTCTTTCTCTCTCTGTATATGTATATATAAATTTCTGATTCGGTTAAATCACACACTAACCACTTCAAATGTAACAATACCCGGAAACGCCTATGAAAACAAATTTCCTCTGTGTTATTTATATTCCGAAAAACATCAACCTCTCCCGTATAAATATCCTTTGTTGTTTCATCTCATGTGACTCGTAGTGGCATTATACGTGACCCTAAAGTTGGATAAACATGATATTAAAAAGTGACTATAAACTAATACATTTACTTCTTTATTTATAATTTAGGCTTGAAGAACGTATGTAATAATATTCATCACTCTTGTTTCTTTTACCTTCAAATATGCGACTCAAATTAATAACTGTTTATTCGTTTTGAATTTGGCGCAAAGCTAAACGAGGGCTATCTGCGCTAGCCGTCTATAGTTTAGCTGTGTAAGACTAGAGGGAAGGCACCTCGTCATCACCACCCGCCGCCAACCCTTGGACTCATCTTTTATCAACGAATAGTGGTATTGACCGTAACATTATAACGCTCCCACGACTGAAAGGGCGAGCATGTTTGGTGTGACGGGGATTCGAACCCTCAGATTACGAGTCGAGCGCCCTAACCCACTTGGTCATGCCGGGCCAGGTCTTAATAAGCTGAACTAATCCTTTAAGATTTTAAGAATAGGAAAAACTTGTTCGTAAGTTAGCTGAAGCTGAAAACCATTGAGTGACTATCGATGTTAACAAACTATGGACTAGTTGAAGCCTGATCTAAACGTAAAACAATGAATTTGAGGACTAGAGCAAAGGACATGACAATACAAAAAATAGTTTAAAAATATACATCGAATCATCACAACGACATAGAAGCAATAAAGAATTATATTTAGTCGAATAAGACCACACACATTGCCGTATGTTTGGAGAATAGTTAGCGACATATTGTGACTCGAACCTTGGCTTTCCGATCCGTTGGCTAGTGTGCTAACGACTTGGCCACGACTAGTTAGCCGTCTTTAACTTTGCTGTAAAATCTGGGATTCGATTCCCTGCGGCGTACAAAATAAATAGTCAAATTGGCTTTGCTCTAAAATAAACTCCAATTTTGAAATAATAGACAAGATGGAAGACAGTTCGTCAACGACATCCACTACCAATGGTGGGCTGCTCTTTACCAACAAATAATGGCATTAACTGTCACATAATAACGCCCCTACAGCTGAAAGGGTGATGGGATTCGAACCTGCGACTCACTGATTGCGAGTCAAGTGCCCTGAAAGAAGGTGAAAGGGTGATGGATTCGAACCTGCGACTCACTGATTGCGAGTCAAGTGCCCTAAACACCAGGTAAAGTGAAGTCATCACACGCATTTATATATATATATATATATCTGAAAGGGTGATGGGATTCGAACCTGCGACTCACTGATTGCGAGTCAAGTGCCCTAAACACCAGGTAAAGTGAAGTCATCACACGCATTTATATATATATTTATATATCTGAAAGGGTGATGGGATTCGAACCTGCGACTCACTGATTGCGAGTCAAGTGCCCTAAACACCAGGTAAAGTGAAGTTATCACACGCATTTTATATATATATATATATATAAATGCGTGTGTTTACCAGTACAAACCGGTCATAAGTTACGTGCCATTAGATTCCATCGAATGTTTTCAAGTGAATGACTTTCAAGAGCTTCCTGTAAACGTTATAAAAGGAATTACTTTGACAATGAGGTCTGTATAGCGCATGTTGGTTAACATATACAAAACAAGAACGACCATGATGGTGTAGCCAGGCATATTGATTGTCAGACAGTACATGCTAGTGGATGGTTTAGGCACATACAACATGTGTTTAACCATGCTTGCCTTTCTAATAAGCTACAGATCAATCTTGAGACAAAAAAAAAATGTCTTCATTTGGTGGATTTGGACACGAAGTTCACCATCACAAATATTTGAAAAATCTAACTCATCAGTGGATAGCATAGTATGACTTACTGTATAATTTTCTTGACGTAACTTTTAACTGGATTCTTAAATTATTCGAGTTATATCTGGAGAAGAAATCTTTCAATTAATCTATAAACATTTTTGGAGAAACATATCGTGCATTTTAAAATGTATACAAGTCAAACGATTTCCAAACCGTTTCATTTGGTTTCAAGAATCCTCTTAGACATTGGAATAAACCAATAAAGTTCTAATTTGAATCCTCTGTCATTCTAAAAATGATATGAATAACCATTATTTCCTACGAAATCGATTTCCAAACAAACTTGTGTTTCCTTCCATAAGAACTTGAACTGACTGGTGTATATAGGAACAGTAGATTAAATGAAATCACATTATTATTACAATTATAAAAAAATTTAAATATCAGACATACAGTTGCTTTCTAAAAGCACACCAGTGTCACAGCACAGACTTATAACGCCATAAACCGGGTTGCGATACTTGTGGTGGGCAGTGCACAGGTCTGCTTAACTTGAAACAAACAAGTAAACAAAAAATTGTGAAAACTTATAAGCTTATAGTGGCATTGATCACTACAGTGAAAACCCTCAGATAATTTTACGGATTTATATTGCTAAAATTCGAGTCCTCGTTGATAATATAGTGCAGATAGTCTATTGTGTAGTTTGTTGGTAAAAATAAATTATTGTAAAATGTGTGTATTCAAACACTAACTACATTATGACACCACAAATTTATTCTGCATAATATATGTACATAGTAAGCACTTTATAAATTAGAAAAATGCATCATTTATTTCTAAATATTTTTTCTCGTGTTTTAACTTTATTTCTACTCTCTTTGTGTCATTGTTTGCTTCCGTGTATTTTAAAACATGGTTGTATACCTCAGTGTTATATAACTTTATCTTTAATCACCGTATAGCACCGTACGAGCTTCTA
Organism: Tachypleus tridentatus; assembly: GCF_004210375.1. Taxonomy (NCBI): domain Eukaryota; kingdom Metazoa; phylum Arthropoda; class Merostomata; order Xiphosura; family Limulidae; genus Tachypleus; species Tachypleus tridentatus. The sequence goes on along the minus strand of NC_134837.1, from coordinate 259,347,493 downwards.
CGAATAAAAACGGTGACACGACACACGAGACATTGGTGTAAGCCATATACCATGTACTTCACCATTTCCTATTCTTTCTGTCTCCTCTTATCTATTATTCACAGGCGTTTATAATTTTTCGTGGATTATTTGTATTCTTATGTATATATTTTCACTGTTTCCATCGAATTCCGATTTATAAAGCATATAGTGAATGCTCGAAATAAATATATATATATATATGTGTGTGTGTGTGTGTGTGTTGTTATTTTATTATGTATATGAATGTGTGTGAATGTTTTTCTTATAGCAAAGCCAACATCAGGCTATCTGCTGAGTCCACCGAGAGGAATCGAACCCCTGATTTTAGTATTGTAAATCCGTAGACGTATGTGAATGTAAATAAGACGAATATTTATTATGGATCTTGTATATATATGTAGGCTTACACATATTGTGTGTGTGTGTCTAAACATATAAAACAGGTAGATTTATTATTATTATGTTAGTGTATGTATAAAGTATTTACTGTGTAATTCCAATGTATTTTCCACTTTTTTTTCTTTTTGACGTACATAACGAACCACCGTTTAAACAAATCTTTATTATACGACAGTAACATACTAATGCAGTGGATTCACTGCGTTATATTAAAAAGATCTTGCAAATAAGCAAATCATGTGTCACTAACAGCTGATATAAAGTCGTGCTGGAATGGTATGTATCAGAATTACCTTTGGTATTTTGTAGGTAATGTGATGACAACTAGAATTAATTTAGGAAGTGTATGTAACATTTTTCACGCAAAATTTTTATGCATTCAAATAACTGATGAACTAAAATTGGGATTTTGAACATTCAAGGTGGAGATATTCCTTGCATTTATTGGCATTGGAAAGAAATAACATGGATTAGTTTGAGGTACCAGAACCATTCTGATTATAACTTACAATAAGCACAGTGCGGCGACTTCTAACAGGTGAGAGCCCACGAATACAATGGACAGTGTCAAAAGCCATCCACATGCTCTGGGCAGCAGTACACAGCTTAATAAAGAAAGATCTTCGCCTGGAAAAACAAAATAAGTTGCTTCTATGACATATATGTTCAACCGATGCACACGTGGAATAGTTAAAAATAAAATTGGTATTCATTCTATTTCAGATGCAACACATGAATTTCTGTTTGATCATACTGTTGAAACGAATACTGAGAAAGCAGTTTCTTCGTACATTAGATGTGATTATGGAGAGCCTGCTATTAGTTTTATAGCTTTAGCAATATTTAGTATGGATGTACACTACTCAGTATAAAAAACGTATTTTTAGATGAAGGTATGCAAAACACAACGCAGTAGGTGTGTATTTGAAAAGCTAACGAGCCTTTATTGTGGAAGGGCAAAACATGGCTGCTTGTTCTGTATTCTGCGAAACATAATTAAGGCTGTATAAACATATGTAGTATCCAGTGACACAGTGGTAAGCCTACGGACTTACAAAACTAGAAACCGTGTTGCGATCCTTGTGTTGGATAGACTACAGATAGCCCTTTGTGCTGAACTAGAAACCAGCCACATACACTGTTGGCTAAAATCTTAAGGCCAATGAACATAAAGAAAAATATGCATTTTGCGTTGTTAGACTCACTTACTTGAGTAGAGCTTCGAAAGATGAAAATAAAAAAAGGGAAAATAAAAATAAAAAACCTTTTTAGCATTTAACAGGGAAGATATGAACACTATGAAATTAGCCTAAATACCAGCTGGTCAAAAGTTTAAGATCATACTGAAATAAAGCGTTAATCGGTAAACACGTAACGAAATTTAGTCATTTGTGTTCAAGCATTAGCGTTGTCAACATCTCACACTGACATTTCCTGTGTTACATTGGGGAAAAACATGGCAAAGGATAAAACGTTGAGAAAGTTTAAACGTGGCAGAATTGTCGAGCCGCAGAAGCAAGGTCTATCTCAACGCGCCATCGCTGGTGAGATTGGGCGAAGTAAATCTGCTGTTGCAAATTTCTTAAAAGACCCTGAGGGATACGGAACGAGAATTTCAAGTGGTCGGCCCAAGAAAATTTCGCTAGTGTTGAGTAGGAAGATTCGACGGGTTGTCCAGCAAGACACCAGCCAATCGTCGAACCAGATTAAGGCCCTGACGGACGCAGAATGCAGCTCAAGAACAATAAGGTGGCATCTACGAGAGAAAGACTTTATAAACCGTAAACGTCTTCAAAGGCCACGCCTCCTTCCACACCACGAAACAGCTCGGTTAAACTTTGCTGAGAAGCACCAAACATGGGACGTAGAAAAGTGGACGAAGGTTTCGTTCTCTTATGAGAAAAAATTAACCTGGATGGTCCAGATGACTTCCAACGTTACTGGCATGATAAGGATATCCCACCGGAGACATTTTCTACACGACACAGTGGAGGAGGTTCCATCATGATCTGGGGTGCTTTCTCCTTCCATGGAACAATGGAGCTTCAGGTTATACACGGGCGTCAAACAGCAGCTGGCTACATTGGCATGTTGGAGAGAGCATCCTTATTGACTGAAGGTCCTCGCTTGTGTGGAAATGACTGGATCTTTCAGCAAGACAACGATGCAATCCACAATGCTCGTAGGACAAAAGACTTTTTCATGGCGAATAACGCGATTCTTTTGAACCATCCAGCGTGTTTGCCCGAACTGAACCCAATTGAAAATGTTTGGGGTGGATGGCAAGGGAAGTCTATAGAAATGTACGTTAATTCCAAACAGTGCATGAACTTCGTGAAGCCATCTTCACCACTTGGAATAACATTCCAGCCAGCCTTCTGCAAACGCTTATATCAACCATGCCAAGCAAATGTTTGCAGTTATTCGCAATGACGGCCGTGCAACTCACTACTGAGAACTCTTGTTGGGCATTTCCTACCATGTTTAGGACTTCTTTTTGGTATGGTTTTAAACTTTTGACCAGTTAGTATTTAGGTTAATTTCATAGTGTTCACATTTTCTCCATTAAATGCTAACAAAATTTTAATTTTTATTTTCTCTTTTCTTATTTTCATCTTTTGAAGCTCTACTCAAATAAGTGGTTGAGTCTGACAACACAAAATGGATATTTTGTTCTTTATGTTCATTGGCCTCAATAATTTGGCCAGCAGTGAATATGTGTGTGTGGCGTTTTTTTACAGTTACACATGGTAACCGTAAAAAGTGTACCTTGTTGTTACACCATGCAAACTTTAACTTGTCTTCCTCACACACATACACACACACAAAAAAAAGAGTCCCCTGTACGTATGTAGAAGAACGTCTAAATTATTGCCGCGAATAAAACACAATACCGACAATAGGAATTTTTTTTAGAAGCAAAATTGTACGACTGCTAGCGATCCAACTTTGTCTGTACGACCACCACTTTTGGGCTATTTTCATACTGAATTATACTGTACTGTGACCACTATATCTTAACTATCAAATAAATCCGTCAAGCAAATTATAAACTGAATACATTTTTTATCTTTTTCTTTTTTTAACATATCTATTTTTGGATAAATGCAGATAAAACAAAAAAGAATCCTCGATAGCCGCGGCAAGTGAAATTCCTGTAAGCAGGATTAGAGTAATTTAAAATATGATACCTTAATTTTATTTTTATTATATTTTTTTTGTGCGCCAGCAATATGACGTGTATACCCTATTCGATTTTATTACTCATCAAGTCCCCCCAGTGGCACATTTGTATATCTGTGGACTTACACACTAAAAACCGGGTTTCGATACCCATGGTGGGCAGAGCACAGATAGCCCATTGTGTAGCTTTGTTCTTAATTCAAAGCAAATAAACAAATACTCATCAGGAGCTCTACCAGTCTACCCTCAAATTGAAATTCTTTCAGGCAGGATTAGAGTGAATTAATTTATAAGATCTTGAGCGTGGTCAAATACATCAACGGATAGGATTTGACTTCCCGAGTTCAGTACCCTATTAAATCTCAAATTGGTCAAGAGATGACGGAGCTATCAGCTTAAAGTTAGTACTTTAAAAAACAATAAACAAACAAAATCAAAAACAAATCGGAGCCATTCTATGATCAGCTATGCCATGGCTACAAACAAGTAGTTGTTTATAATTATAAGAAATTAAGACGTTTTATAGTGTTAACATTACATCGGTTCAACACCTGCTGCATCACTACTGTTCACCTTACTTTACTATTCACAAACAAAACTTCTGCAAATGTATAAACATCTACGCCACATAAAAAAAAAACAACTGTTTTATGGATATAGTTTGTTTTTGAATCTCGCGCAAAGCTACTCGAGGGCTATCTAAGCTTTCATAAATATAGACGGGAAGAAAAATACACAGTAATGTTTTCAACTATTTATTGATATAATTAATTATATTAAAAGATAGCTGGTATAATTAAAGTACCAATTCGTCACATGTGGTAACCGTGTTGGACACCGCTGTTTTAGAGCAAATCCACATTGGATTATTTGCTGTGTCCACTACACGGAATCGAACCATGTATTTTAATGTTGTAAGTTTATAAACTAACCCATGGCTTAGCGGCGAACTAAATTTTGTCGTTTTGTGTTATTTCGAAGTGACAGTAATGAACTTTAACCGTGATATAGAGAACGACATGCTAATTTAGGTAACGTGTTGCAGACAAACAACACATGATTATTTTTTTATTCTCTGGAAACCAGGGAAGTGGTATATAAACTCTTTTTATCAAAAACCATTACATCAGTTTAATCAAATACTATTTTTCCAATTTGAAGGTAAGCCTATATTTTACGTCGCTAACAAAAGTTTTCCATCACATGAAATGAACCTTTCAAAACACAATTAAACTACAACTTTTATTTATTTATTTATTTACATACTTTTTCTTCTTCAAAGTAGCTGTACTTGTTTGTGCAGAACAAACGATCTGTGATGGAGGGATAAGGTTATTAAAAACTATACATACGTACACGCTTGAGCAAAGTTGTTGATCAAGATTCTACGACCTGTAGCGAATGAAACATTATTCTATAATTAGATCATATCGTATTTCACTTATAGAAACTCCGTTCTTGATATATACATAGTATTCTGAATGTTTACTTTTATTATCTCTGGCCTGTTACAGATTCAAAATAGTATCCTGTACCTACGGGATACATAACTTCCGGGTTGATATAATCGGACTCATATTTACAACGCGGGTATCAGAAAAAACAACTTCACAGAACAACTGTCTTTATCGCTTTAAGTGTTTAAAGCGTCCCCTGTAGCTTCATTCAACTGGGTTTTCATCAGTATAATATAATAATATTATAATCATGGGATGAATGCGTAAGAAGGCTATTTGGGATAAACAAATTATGCATATTTTATGTACATCACTGTTACTTTAGCCTACTCCAGACAGCTGGGTTACGAACTATTTATTTTTAGTTTTGTTTCTTAATATTTGCACGAAGTAACACGAGGACTACCTGCCACAGTCATTCTTAATTTTTAACTAAGAAATTTGGAAGCGGACAGATTTTTAATATAAATCCACAGCAAACTATAATCTAACAGTGAGTTTTCACTGGCATTTTCGCAACGCATGCATGGCTTCAAGGTGCGAAACGTAATTATTCGTGGAAACAGAACGAAAACTGTGAACTTTAGGATTCCTAGTCCCACACTCTAACCACTATGCACACGCCTGGTATAAAATCAGCGTCTGTGTGCAACATATTTCAGATAGTACACTTGACACCTTCATTCTGGTGAATCCCGCCAGAGGGCTCAGCTTACAACGTCTAAAACCGGGTCTCGATACGCGTGATGGACAGAGAACAGATAGCGAATTGTGTTACTTTGCTCGTAACAACACCCAACATGTTGGAAAAGTATGGGCTGCGTTTCGTGTGAAGCTAAATATGTTGAATTTTTTATTCAGGTTGGAACAGTTTTTAATGTAGGCTAAATAAGGAAGAAAAGAGGTAGTTTTGTTTGTTTGTTTTCCAATTTCGCGCAAAGCTACACGTGGGATATCTGCGCTGAAACAGTTTTGACTAGTTGTTGTTGGTTTTGGAATTTCGCACAAAGCTACTCGAGGGCTATCTGTGCTAGCCGTCCCTAATTTAGTAGTGTAAGACTAGAGGGAAGGCAGCTAGTCATCACCACCCACCGCCAACTCTTGGGCTACTCTTTTACCAACGAATAGTGGGATTGACCGTCAGAATTATAACGCCCCCACGGCTGGGAGGGCGAGCATGTTTGGCACGACTCGGGCGCGAACCCGCGACCCTCAGATTACGAAGCGCACGCCTTAACGCGATAGGCCATGCATTTGTTTTTTTTTACTAGTAAATCTGGTATCATTTTCAGGAAGTAATTGCAAATTCAACTTGATAACAGATAAAAGCGACATGGCACAGTTCAATAGAGTAAGAATTGGAGATTTTTACACTAGTTCTGAACGTTGACAAAACTAGCCATTTTGAGAAAAACAAGAACAGAACACAAATCGAAATTTGATGTCTAGAGCTAGAAAATCTGTAAAATATCACCGATAAAAATTGAAAGTTACAAACAGAAAACTTTACATAATAAAATAAAATAAAATGTTTGTTTTGAATTCCGCGCAAAGCTACACAAAGACTATTTGAGCTAGTCGTTCCTAGTTTAGCAGTATAAGACCAGAGGAAGGCAACTTGTCACCACCACCCACCGTCATGTTTTGGGCTACTCTTTTGCCAACGAATAGTGGGATTGACCGTCATATTATAACATCCCCACAGTTGAAAGGGTGAACATGTTTTGGTGTGACGGGGATCCGAACCCGCGACCCTCAGGTTATTTGTCGAGAATCTTAAGCACCAAGCCGAAGGTACACAAAAGGCCATCTTTGATTTTCAACTTCATTTCTTATTTGTGGGTATTTGGGTATGTTTTATTTCTGAATACCCAGGAGGGTCAGATGCACAAGACCTCTTCCTCCTTTTGATTTTGAACCGATAAAACATAAAGTTTGTTTTGAAATTCGCGCAAAGCTACACGAGGGCTATCTGAGCTAGCTGTCCCTAATTTGGCAGTGTAACAATAGAGGGAAGGTAGCTAATTATCACCATCCACCACCAACTCTTGAGCTACTCTGTTACTGACGAATAATGGGACTGACTACCCTCGCACCTGAGAGGGCGAGTATTTTTGAAGGGACAGGTATTCGAACCCGCGGCTTTCAGATTGTGAGTTGAGTACCATAACCAGTCGGCTGCCAGTCCTCAAAACGTAACTGTGTAACGGATTTAACATTTTTGATTGATTTTAATGTTTATGTTTGTTTCAGTGTAATATATATTGAGAAATGCATGTAACATATATTGTTAAATGTTTTTTACTGCGAAAGTCTCGCCTGTTCTCTAAATTTGTAGAAGATTCTCGAGTGTAAGAATCAACAATATATGTTTTACATTGTTGCCAACTGAACTTTCGATAGCATCGCCTGAAGTTTATAAATTGATGCGCAAAGAAAGTTTTCCGTATATTGTTGGTTTGCTACAATTAGTGTGCTATAAACCTCGGAAGCTATAGCTGTGATTAACGCTTATCAATCGGAAAACTACAGGTGATTGGCCAGGAACGTTTATAGATGTAACGTCGAACATTATAAACCGTTTAACTTAAGATAATTAACTTCGGATGTTAGTATTTCTACAAGGACATTAGATATTTTCGTCGTAGAAAAACAAAACGTAATCTCAGTGAAACAGCCAGCTAGCTAACCGTTAAGTGAATTGTACCAATAACTACTCGAAATTCATTCGCTCATTGTGAACCGTTGATAAAGTGATCAATTACAAAATAAACAGAAGATTCAGTGTTGTTTGTGAGTTTGTGAAACTTACGTATACAAATCATTATTTGTAAAACCGTTATTATAAATTGTATGAATATTTGTATATTAAGATATACGTATTTGTCTTAGGGCGAACATGTGCGTATCAATCTTGTTGGTAGATATCATAACTTTGATACATATTGACATTCAATTAACTTATAAATTAAAATAAGAATTTCAGACTATTCGAACTTGTAATACACAGCATAACAAATCGGTAACTCAGCTGGCATAAACGATAATGCGTGACAAGTGAAACAGCTAGTCAACACCACCCACCGTCATCTATTGTCTGGAAGTTCCCTCATTCTTAATACAGTATGATACAACTCACATGTTGTATTTCAATGTTCAAAATTTTTATCCCGAAAGAGCTTTGCACCACTAAGATGATATAAAATGGACAACTAATATGTATCTTCCCGATAGTTATTGGTGTTACACGTTTCTTTTTCAACCTCGTTCGTCACTCATCCAACTTGAAACTTTCATTACAGTAACAGTAAAATCAGCGTGAAATGACGGAACTCGAAGTCGATTATGGTGCGATACATGTCTTCAGGGATCAGTGAAGGCAGCGTTCACATGAGATATTTTTATTATTTGGCAGAAACACTCTCAGACTGAGGAAACCTGAGTAACTGTGACGAATCATTCAGGCAAGAAGGACACTTTACCAACAGAACAATTCAATAAGACAAAACTCATCGCTTGTGCTTCAGTTTCTCAGAACGACTAACATAAACATTACTTAAGGATTCCAAATTATGCGAAAGAATTGGCAACTATATATTATGCAATTTGACAGTTGGCATGTCTAAGTAACTTCGCAGAATTTCCTATCTATACGTTCTGACACTTGCCTTTTCACCTAGTTTCTCTGTGTGAGCTATATGTACGATTATAGTGTATTCGTTTGTGATTAAGTACAAAGCTATACAACGGGCTATCTGTACTGTGATCACCATGGCTATCAAAACTAGGTTTCAAGCATTATGAGCCTTCAGACTTACCGTTATGCCACTGAGGAATGCGGTCATGAATTTTTATGTTTTCTTTATATTTATTATTATTTGTGTTTAACATTGTTTTTTTTTATTTGCACTTTGCTAACGAACTTCAGTTTCAACAATTTTTATCTTAACGTAATAAATATTTTAAACATGCATTATAGTAATTTGTAAAGTATAACGGATTTACCCTTGTACGTTTATTTTAGTGCCTAAGCTTGTTTTTTGCACGTGACGTATATTCTTCACTGTGTGTTGCACAAGTCCTGCCTGTTCTTGAAATTTGTAGAGAATTCTTGACAGTGAGAATAAAAAATATTTGTTTTCGAAAAGGCGCTAGAACATTGTTGAAAGTTCTAGAGTCGCGCGTGATTAGCATAAAAAGCAGCTAGCGAGAGACAGAATAATATTATTGGTCAGCTGCAGTCAGAGTGTTATATGTTCTTGAAGGTATAATTGTGATATTTAATCGGTAAACTACAGAATTGGACCAGGAACGTTTATAGATTTCGAATATTACAAACCGTTTAACTTCGGTGAATTACTTCGAACGTTATTAATTCTATGAGGACATTAAATATCTTCTCTGGAAAAAGTAAACTTGTGAGGATGTGATACCAGTCAACAACTGCCAAACGAACTAACTAGCTTAGACGAGGTGTGTCTATATCAACTCAGAACGTGGACCTGGACTGTCGATAAAATATTCAGTACTAGACCGAATATAAAACCCAGTGTTGTCTGCAATATTATAAAACTATTGTATATAAAACCACATTGGTAATAATTATTAGTAATAACCGTTATTATAAATTTTAGTTTTTAATGTATATAAAAGTATACTTGTGTTAAAAAACTGTGTGTATCAATCTTGTTAGCAAATATTATACATCTGATACATATTGACTTTTAAACTCAAATTGCCGGTTATTTGAAACATTAATACCTAACTTACGTAAATAAAAGCCTCTTCACTAGACTATAAGTGAAAAAAGCTTGGATTATGACCTTTCTTTGTTAGTTTGTAAATTGAGAGTGTGTGTTGTTTTTTTATAACAAAGCCACATCGGGCTGTCTGCTGAGCCCACCGAGGGGAATCGAACCCCTGATTTTAGCGATGTAAATCCGTAGGCTAACTGCTGTACTAGCGCGGGGCTTGTAAATTGAGAAAACAGGGAGTTAACAATGTGTTTCAATACAAATAACGTTTGTAAAGTTTCTAACAGACGAGTTTGTTTGGGTATTATGCTTAAAGGCCTCTCTGTGGTCTACTCACCACGGTTATCGAAACCTGGTTTTTAACAGTATAAATCCCATATATAGCAGTGTACCACTGAGAGGGGGGGGTCAAAAGATAATAACGATAAAGCAAATTATAAACCCAAACAGAGTGAAAGTTACTGTGCACTGAAGTTAACCCTAAAATGGCGCCGTTGAGATTCTTATTATCATTTTTGAAGTTTTTCTTTCTTTTGGGCCCGGCATGGCCAGGTGGGCTAAGGCGTTCGACTCGTAACCTGAGGGTCGCTGGTTCGAATCCAGATCGCACCAAACATACTCGCCCTTTCAGCCGTGAGGGCGTTATAATGTTGTGTGTGTTTTTCGTATAGCAAAGCCACAAAGGGCTATCTGCTCAGCCCACCGAGAGGAATCGAACCCCTGATTTTTAGCGTTGTAAATCCGGAGACATACCGCTGTACTAGCGGGGGGCTATAATGTTGTAATCAATCCAACTATTCGTTGGTAAAAAAGTAGCCCAAGAGTTGGCGGTGGGTGGTGATGACTAGCTGCCTTCCCTCTAGTCTTACACTGCTAAATTAGGGACGGCTAGCGGAGATAGCCCTCCAGTAGCTTTGTACGAAATTCAAAAAAACAAACTTTTTTTTTTTTTGCTATATTTTATAATTAACTCGCTAGCTGTAAAAAAGTCAGCTATTCCAAATTTGTTTTATTTTTCGCTGTTTCATTATTAATGTAACAAACTTGTTATAAACATTTCCCATCATGGATGAGCGAGCTCATTTCAGCTTTTCTTGCAGCATAAATTTAGACATGTCCTTTGTGCTTGTACTAGTTCTGTGTAACTGGTTTACCCAGTGTAAAGGTTAAAAATCACTTCATAATGTAGGTCTTAGATAAATATGATTGAGATTGATATACGATGTTCATTATTAAAACAAGACAGTAATCTTTGAATATTACTGGGCGAATAACTAAATGATATGTAAATACAAGTTTAAAAAGTTTTATTTATGATTTAACTAATAAATAGGCTTATAGTGGAAGAACGTGAGTAATTCTTGGAAAAAATCCATAATCACAAAAAAATATCAAAACATCATTTTCACACTTGACCACTTAATTTAAAATATTATTTGTGAAGATAAAAACCATCACTACTACAAATAGATGATGTGGAGAACGATCAGAAATGAGTGCAAGCTATTACATATGATTCCATAAAACTTTTAATCAAAATTATAGGTTGAAATGAAATTATTTATCGAAAAAAATGTGGGTTTGTTTTTGAAATTCGCGCAAAGCTATACGAGGGCTATCTGCGCTAGCCGTCCCCAATTTAGCAGTGTAAGACTAGAGGAAAGGCATCTAGTCATATCCACCCACCGCCAACTCTTGGGCTACTCTTTTACCAATGAATAGTGGGAATGATTTTAACATTATAACGCCCCTACGGCATGTTTGGTGCGACCGAACTTCGAACCCGCGACCCTCAGATTACGAGTCGAGTGCCTTATCCACCTGGCCATAGAAAGAAAGAGTGGGCATAATCATTTAAATTTAATGTAAAATCATAGAGGATAGCCACTGCAAAGATTAGTGGAATAATGTGAAATATTACATATTTTTCTTTACATTTATGTAAGTTATCAGGGACACTGTAACTATTTAAATTAAGTCTAAAATGAAATTTAGGCTACACTGATATTAAGTCATACTGAAAGTGACAAGAACAAAATTGTTTGTTTGTTTGTTTTGGAATTTCGCACAAAGCTACTCGAGGGCTATCTGTGCTAGCCGTCCCTAATTTAGCAGTGTAAGACCAGAGGGAAGGCAGCTAGTCATCACCACCCACCGCCAACTCTTGGGCTACTCTTTTACCAACGAATAGTGGGATTGACCGTCAAATTATAACGCCCCCACGGCTGGGAGGGCGAGCATGTTTGGCGCGACTCGGGCGCAAACCCGCGACCCTCAGATTACGAAGTGCACGCCTTAACGCGCTAGGCCATGCCAGGCCTACAAAATTATGAACAATATAAGATATACCGTACTTGTTACAGCTTCACATTTATACCATTATTTTAATTTTTATCTTATGTATATTAAAACTTTGTAAAGTGTTAATACATACCTTATAGCCTAGTTTATTTTGTTATTTACTTTTCTCAGTAACGTATGAACTATAGAAAAATTATATTTAATTTGTCCGATTTTATTATATCAGGTTTGATTACAGAAGTATAAAATTTATGAAATATTACTTTTAAGTTGTGAAATTCTTTAAGTTCATTAAAATAAAAAATTCTCCAAGGATCTGGCCTAAGTGATGGCTGTTTGTTTTTATCTATTAGATAATTTAACGAGCTAGTGTATTTGAAAATTTCTATTTAATGGCTTTTTTTTTTTTCAAATGAGACACATACGACTGTACTTGTCTTGAATTTAATATATATACAATATCAATATTATACTATATTTTCATAAACACTGAATTCTAACCTATAGCGTTTCAAGGCAAACTGAGGGTTGACTGCAATATCAAAATGATTTTGAATATGCAAATTAATCAGTGAGTCACATGACAACCATGCCTGATATACAGTTGTGGTGGGATAGCGTGTATTTGAGCTACATGGAAAATTTTGTTTGGTATTTCATATAGGTAGTGTAATGAAATTGAAAAGTCATTGATTTTGGAAAATATATGTAACAACAATTTCTGATACAAAATATTTATACAGTAAGATCATAAAGAAGTATTCAGATCAAGGATTTAGAATTTCAAAGATGGAGATATCCCTTATACTTAATGCCACAGGAAAATCAAGGGATATGAATCAACTTGGGATTTCCAGGACCATTCAGAAAGAGACCTGCAACAAGTCATACCTCGGGCATAGTAGGCAATACGTGGAGTGTTGTAAAAGTTTGGCTTCCACAAACACAAAGCCCAGTGACAAACATTGTCCATGCACTTCATGCAACAGCATATAATACAATCAAGAAGGATATCTATCTGTGAAAACAACATGCCACATGTACAAAAGTTGCTTCCATAATATATCTATTCGACTATTATGTATCTCAAACAACCGGGGAATAGAATAGGTATTCGTGCTGTGTCAGGTTACTGTACACAAGCTTATTGATTTTTATGAAGTCACACTTTTGAAGCAGGTGCTGTGAGGCAGTTGTTCTTGTACACTAGAACTTAGAAAGCCTGCAGGGAGTAGTTGTATGCATAGTCATGAACACTTTATGACATAACCTTGTGTGATGGAAACTACACTACAGGGCTATATTCAAAATGCTTTTAGATACAGCATGACCAAATATGGTGATATAAACTATAACAACATTGTGAGGCTCCAAAATTATTTTAACATAAAATATTTAACTTAAGTAGAATTTTAGCTTATTTATTTTTATTTTATATAAATTAGTTAATCTTAGTTCATGGTGTTTTATTTCCTTTATACATTTAGAAACAACTGCGATGTATCATAAGATTAAACAGAATTGCACTAGTAACACAAAACTGTTTATTTGTTACAAATCTACATTTTCAATATGCCTTTAAAATGTGAAAAATTAATCTTTTTTGTCAGAAACTCTTTTTTGATGTTCCAGTAATTAATTGTATACTTTTTTGTTATTCTTTGTTTTTTATGGATCTAATTTTGAGCAGTACTTTAGCTTCTATGTTTAACAACAGATAAAAAGATTGGCATAATATGTGCTTATGACATAAGCTAATGAGAATTTTGTGTTTTGAGGTATATAATCCTACATGAAATCCTTTAGGTCCTTTAATCTATTTTTATTTAATAAATGGTGCACATCTAATTTCTTCTCTTGAAATTTCAGTATTTATACTTCCTGTTATAAATTATCAGGCTTAGTTTATCAAAACCATGTGTTAGTTGTTTTTTAAATCCAATTCCTAAATCATCTTCATCTGTTAAGTTCTATAAGAAGATATTAAAGTGTAAATATAGCATAACTCACTTTCTTGTGAACACTTGCTATTAGTTAGAGTTGTTCATTCTTACTCATATAAAAATTATGTTAAACTATAATAAATCTAAAGGAGACTTTGTAACTGTTACTGAATTTTCCTTTTGTGTTTTTAAAGCTTAGTTTTTTCATGTTCTTTCTGTTTTGCTGCAAAGTAATTTTGCTTAAAAACAATATAAAACATAAGAAATACATAAAGCGAGACTGATATACTTTGGTTGCACCAATAATAGTTTTTAGTACTTTAAGTTATAATAAATAAAATAAGATATACCAGAAATAATGATTTTATTATCTACATAGAGGGGCCAGAACTACATCCTACTCTTGTTTATGACATATTTTCTTTAACTATTTTGTTCAAAAACAAAAACATTTTGAATCCAGTCAGTCAGAATTACCATCAACAAATGTACTGGGTGTATAAAGTCACAAATTACTGTGTTTTAAGTAATGTTCAAAAGAAATTCTAAGCTAGATAAAACACATATGTGAATAAAATTTTGAGAAAATTGATTCCAGTTTATCAGAGCTGGAGAAGAAAATGGTGTAATTAGTAGTTTTATTTACAGAGCTCACATATTTAAAGGAACTTGTATCTTAATTCTAATGACAGTTGTGTTTTCTGTGGCTTGACAAACTCTTACGTTTGTTTAATCATGTTATTCCACTAATAATTGGATGATGTTACCTTTAACAGAACTTGTAGTGGCAGAATGTCCTTGAAATATTCTTTAGGAGAAGGCTTAAAAGTGAGGCTTAAAGGACAAGAGTCTGTAAGGTTGGGATTCTGCACATAAGTAATAGCCAAAAAATGAACATTTACTATGGTACTTTAATCACCTATATACAACTGTCACAAAATGATTTTGTAGAAATCTACTTTGTTAATTTTTACTTTTTAAAATTTAAACACTATTTATTTTAAAACAAGTCCACTCCTGAGTATGTTGTTTGTCATTTTAAACTGTGATAAATATTAGAATATTTTTCAATCATGGCACTTGCCCTTTTATGGTAAACTAGAATTATTGTTTGTGCTAGTTTCAAGAGCCATCTATCATCACATTTCAAAGTAGTCTTAATTTTTTTAAACTTTGTAATGCAAATATACAATAGGTAATCATTGAATAAAGCCACACTAATCTTATGTACATGCTATATATCAGCTAATACACTTGCCCTTGTCACATGGTTCATGAAGTCAGTTCATTAGTGAAATATGTTAACCGTTAGGTTCATTCAACCATTTGATTATTCTCATGAGAGGTGAATATTTGGAATAACTGAAAATATGAATAATCAGAAACACTAACTGTGATAAGTTGTTGTTGTTTTTTTGAGCTATGACACTAACTGATTAAGCCAAACAACTCTGAAGTTGAATTCACTGAAAATTAATTGGTTGTTATTATAAAAACATTTCAGTTATTTGGATAGTTGGAATATTCATAAACAGTAATTTCATTTAGTCAGTTTTTTTAAGGAAATTAATTGATTTCATCATAATTTAATAATCGATTATTTTACATGATGTCAGTAGTTAATTGCTTATATCAATTAATTAATTCACTGGCCCTAAAGGTTACACATCAGAAATTACATTAATAATGAAACTGAATTAATTGTGTTGTAATTGAACTAATAATATTTTACCACATTATTTATTAAGTGACTTACAAGGTTCACAGTAACGTAACAAAGCAAGAAGTTACTCAGTTATACCAAAATAATACGTTTTGTATGCCAGTTTACTATTCTTAAGAGGAAGAATGGTTTGTGGAATGAGTTGCCATTTTCAACTATGGAGAGTGGTACAGAGTTTAAGAGGAGAATCTAAGGTTTTCTGAAAAGGGAAAGTTTAAATCTTTTTAACTTCTCAAAGACTTGTAGTAGTGACATGAAGATTTGTTTGAGTAAATAACTTTTTCATTTCCATAATAAAAAAAAAGATGTAAGAAAATGAAACCATTAGTACCTAAAAAGGATTCTTAAAGTCTTACAAAAGTACTGGAACAGCTAATCAGTGTTTCCATTTTTACTTCTAGATATTACTGCATTCATCAGTAATGACGATACTGTCCAAACAATGAAGTTTTTTCTGCTCATGGTAAGTAAAGATTCTTCACACAAGTGGCTCCTGAAATTAAATATCAAATAGATATATTCATAAATAAACAAATTTGTTGAAAATAGTTTGGCAATTTTAAAAATGTTCATGTGGTGGAATGTTTAATGTGTCAAATGGTTGAAAACCACATGGAGAGTTTTGATAACATCACATGTGGAGATATCTAACATTTCTTTATTTTTAACAAGTATTTTCATGTAATCTTTTTAAAATTTAATTCATTTCTCAGAGAGTTTTACTGTCATCATAAGAATACTTTTGTCAAATTATGAGTTGAGTAAGTACCAATGAGAGCTGCCTTAAGTATCACAGCCATCTCCTAGTATTAAACAATAACAAGAAATTGACCTGAAATATTTTCTTCTGAAAGATTTTGTTTGTTTTGAATTTTACACAAAACTACACAAGGGCAAGGGAAGGCAGCTAGTCAACACAATTCACCGACAACTCTTCGGCTACACTTTTACCAATGAATAGTGGGATTGACTGTCACATTATAATGCTCCCATGGCTGAAAGGGCAAGCATGTTAGGTGTGATGGGGAATCAAACCTGTGACCATCAGATTATGAATCAAGCACCCTCACCACATGGCTATGCCAGACCCTCTTCTATATGATACAAATGTTTTGTATATAATAATATTCAACATGGGAAACTACTTCTAAAAATGCATGTATATTTCAAAGAAATGGAACACTAAGCTGGCATCAGAGAAATTTTATTTTAAGAAATACTTTAAACTTACCACATTGGGAGATGTACTGTTTCAGAAAGATTCTTCACTTTTTCATGGAATATAATGATATTACTTCACACTAATGCCAAGTCTTATAATGGAACTTCCGTCCCTAAACTCTAGTTTATAATGCAATCAGCATTAAACTATAGCCATCTAAGATGAGGGTTAACACATTTTCTACACACAGTACTCCACTTGAACATACAGTTTATATCAATGGCTCATCTTACTCAGTAGTTCTAGATTTGAATGTGTTTGTTTGTGCAATTATAATTAAAAACGTTTGATAACCTACAAAGTGCTTTCTTTCAAACCTTTATTTTCTTGATGTAAAGAAAGTTTGTTTGTTTGGAATTGAGCACAAAGCTACACAAAAGACTATCTGTGTTCTACCCACTATGGTATTGAAACCTGGCTTCTATCAGCATGAGTCTGCATGCATGCTGCTGTGCACTGGGGGCAAATTTGAAGAAAGAATGATCCAAAATTTTAAACTTCCAGTTGCAGCTTCTGATTTATTTAGGAGGAATATTCCCCATTGTTATTAACCCAGTGTTTAGGTTTTGATATATCTTCACAATTTTTGTAAATAGAAAATTACAAACGTTTTAGTACCATGGACATTCCAGACCTATTTAAAAATGAAAATCTATACAAATTTATCTTATGGTACATGATTTCTTCCATCTGCATTTCTGAATCCTCCTAAGGTTCAGACTCTCCTTAGTAGGAATTATGTTACTTTCTCTTAATAATGAATTTTATTACTCAGATGGTGAGCAATGTTCCCACCATTGTACATTATGTGGTTAGTTCATCTTTTGGACCAAGAACTCACAATCTCCTGCTTCTGTAGTTTATACTGAGCTGCTTGTTGTTTATGGACATCTTTGACTTCTAGTTCTTCTATACCTGACAAGGTTAGATAACTCATGTTGTTTTCTGCTGTTTTTGAGTGAGCTCTCACCTGTTTGTTGCATCATTGAATCTACCACTTAACTTTTTTACTTTCTCTTTTGCATCTTACATCCACTCTTATTCATCTTTTACTTACTCACTTTCTTAGCACGTTGTGCAGTTTACTCTTCTTTTCTTCTGAGGTTTTGCATCAATACCCCAACAGCTTTATTGGAGAAAGATCCCAATAATCTGTTCTTCCCATTGCCCATTTTTTTTTTTTTCTCTTTTGCTGTTGCCCAGTTCTCTTTATTTGATTCTGGGATCTATATTATTGGGATTCCTTTTTTCTGTAGTTATGTTCCACCTTTTTTATCTGAAGGAGCTCCATCTCATAATTTCTTTATATAAACCTTTTGTGGGTGTTCCTCATCACAGATTTCCTCATTAGTTTATTTTCTTCTAAGAGGCTAGCCATCTTGGGGTTCTATGGTCAATTGTCTCTTGATACACATTTCAGCTTTGGTTCTTTTAAGACAGTAGGTTTTACATTATGTGCATCCATGGGCTCACTTTGTAAGGTGTTACAGGGTTTCTCTTATGAACCTTCTTTGTCATATAGGACTCAAAACTGTATGTCTACCATTAAACTATGAGGGTATTCTCATGGAGACTAGACTTATTGGTTTTGCATTTATTCAAATATTTGGTAATTTGGCAACTTATAGCCCTATACTGGGAAGCATCACCTATGACCACCCTTTTTCTTTGGGAATCTGGTCATTTTGGTTAGCTGGTCAGGCTTCTGAGTCATTATTTATTTCCATTCAGTATTTGGTTAAATTAGAATAATTTGCCATCCTTTTCTACTGGGTAGATTTAATTGTCTTTTGTATATTTCCAAGGTATGGAGCTTCTGATTGCAAAAGCTGTAACATCTCCTTTCACAATTCTGAGGGTACATCTTTAGACTTCCACTTTATCATGAATCCCTCTAGTTGGTTGAGATGTAATTCTGTACCCATTAATTTTAATATCTCCATTTCATACATCAACTTCAGGGAGATGCTCTGTTTCTTGTTCTTTAGCTCTACTTTTGGGCTCAAAACAATATCTAATTGTTAATCTTTCATGTTTTGTCAGCTTTGAATATGGTGGTGGGTCAGACAGTACACCCTATAGATCTCTTGTTGTTTCTATATATTTTTCCAGGCTGTAGGAGCCCTTTTATTTATGCATTTGTGATTCCCCTCTGTACCAAGCTTTTGTTTTGGTGGTCACTTGTCCCAGACTCCATGGTCTTGGCAGTTTTCTCCCTTGAATGTTAGAGCAGTTGGATAGGTTTGCTCAATAACAGCAGGTTTGGCAGGATAGAGATTACAAAGTAATGCCAAGTCTCAATAACTGAGCTAGAACAAATCATACTTAATATTTTTTAATCACATATTATGTGAAACCTGCACATATACCAATAAGAATAATTTCAGAATAAATACTGTAATACAATAAAAAATAAGGTGTGTTATATCCACATATCAAATGTTAACTACTGCAAAACAAACACATATTTGAACTTGCATAGGAAAAATCAAACAAAATATAAACCTTTTTTTTTTTCTCAAAGGGACAATTTTACAAATCACAAACATGTCAGTTAAATTTCATAACCATCAATACCTGTTATTACAGAAGAGAGAACAAGAAAGATAGATAATATTTGGGACATTAGATCTGATTATTGATAAGGTTTTACTTTCAGTTATTTTTCTAGTTTTTTGTTAAATTGGTTGTAAATTTTATAAGCTTCTTCAAAGACTTGTATTTTGAATTAAACTGTCTTTATTCATCTTTATTATCTATTAATCTTTGTTCATTGAATTTTTGTTTATAAATATTAAGGTATACAATAGGTCATGCATTATAATACAAAAAAAAGATAAAGCACACCATTTACTGACTATTTTCTAATAAATTGTTTACAGCTAGATGTAAACATGACAGGCTACAATGGTCATTCTTCAATCAGCCATATATTAAGCTCCTAATAAAACTGCATTAATCATTTACTAAAAAATTTGGTTTTACACATAGAATTAACTATTGTTTGAAACAGCTACTACTTAAATATCCTGAATATGAACTAGGTGAGTAATGGAACAAGTTTCTTGTCAGATATAAGTTTAAAAAAAAGACAAGGACTATGTAGAGTATGTTATATTAAAAATGATTTTGATGCCTCACTTCATTACAATCCATGTTGCAATGTTCAGTCATGCTCTATCTAAGAGCCATGCATTATAACAGTAGCCCTGCAGTGTAGTTACCATCACAAAAGACACCATTGTGAGACTGTCATGTTCAAAGCACATAACTCCTTCCAGTAGGTTTTTATAATCTATCTAGTGTATAAGAATGATAATCTTTCAGCATATATTTCAAGTCTACTTGCATAGAAATCTGTAAGCATTACCTCTGGTAATTTGTTCAATATGTTTTAATACAGAATAGAATGAATACCCATTTTATTTTCCAGCTGCTTGAGTAGGTGTCACTTAAATAGATATGTTGTTGAAGCAGTTTGTGTCACTTTTCTGGTTGTTGATCTTTCTTGACAATGTTGCACACTGGTAGAAAAATGGAAACCAGTTTCAAAGAACATAAAAAGTCACCTTCACATGTTTTCGAACACTGCAAGTCAAATAAACATAACATAACCATAGAAAACACTCAAATACTAAATAAAGAAACAAACATAAACAAACGCAAAATTAAAGAAGCCTTAATCCAAAATAAACCAATATAAAGGAATGCCTTTATACCTATATTAATATAATAAAATAAATAAAATTATATATTCAAACATCTAACACAGCCCTCTACATTCCGACACTCAGTTACACAATCCCTTTCATACATGTGGTCAGCTTCCGGTCAGTTACCTCTTTCTTTGTGAACCTGACGATGACCAAAGAAGGTCGAAACGTTGTTCGCTCTTATATGTAAAATATTTTCTCAACCCAAACGAGCCGTTTTTGCATATAAATGTTGCACACTGTTGTTTTGGGCACATAGATAGCTTTTATCACTAACCTTTGTCTCTGTGATTGTCAACTGTTATATAATTCCCTACTTTTCTTACCATGGCTGTGGGTTGACTATTGACAAAAATTTTTTTTTAATGATCATGGTACCCCAAGTTGATCCATAATAATTTATCTTCTAATACCATTAAGTACAATGAATATCCCTTCTTGAAAATTCTAAATCCCAATCTAAGCATGCCCTTCAATACAAGTGTATGAATATTTTGTATTGGAAAGGGTTGTCACATATCATTCACATTCTCAAAAGTGGTAAATCCTTGGTGGCATCACACTACCTACAAAATGTCAAACAATGTCTAAATGTAGTTCTCTTATATGATATTCTATTACAACTTAAAAGTAGTATAGGAAAGTACATTCATTCACTTATGTGTCTATTTATTGAAATTCTTGAAGTTTCTTAACAAAATAAAAGTTATTTTGAATGTAATTCAAATATAAATATTATTTTAAGAGGGCTGTTGCTCTTTCAACTTGTGTAATAGGGAGAATAAATTAACAAGGAAACCAATATTTAGAATTACTTAAAATATTCTAATTGAGTAAAAAGGATGACTAAGTAAGAAGGCATTATGCCAATAATATAATACATTAAGAGACATATCTGCATGTTTAACAAGATGTAGTGTAGACAAGTATAAATAGTGCACAATGTTTCTGATAACCTTATAGCTTTAAATTTTAAATATCTAAAGAAACATAAAAA
This sequence comes from Tachypleus tridentatus, assembly GCF_004210375.1. NCBI lineage: Eukaryota > Metazoa > Arthropoda > Merostomata > Xiphosura > Limulidae > Tachypleus > Tachypleus tridentatus. Next base: position 259,325,780 of record NC_134837.1, on the reverse strand, counting down.
ACATTAAATTAAAAAGAATAGCATAAAACATAAAGAACTCATAACACTCACAATGAAATATAGTCAAATAACAACATAGTACATTAAGTGACATAGAAGCAAAGTGTGTATTTACTGCTTCATACCTGACTGACAAAGAAGACTCATAAATAATATGAAGTAATAAAACTTACAGGTCATGCTATATGGCCCACATAAAGTAGTTACAACAAATATGTTATCTTGGTATCTGAATTAACATCAGAAGTGTGCTAATTTTGCAAGCTAATTTGAAGATGTGTTTAGAACTAGCATGCATTTTTCTAAAAGTGTGTAGATAATATTTAGATAAATTTTTGGTATTACTATATCAGCAAAATTTGTGATCTGTGGATCTTCAGTAAGAAATATCAAAGAAACAAGTCATTACTGTGAAAAACTGAAGATGGAATACTTAATTAATGATAAACAAAACTGTTCTAATGTTACCTTAAACAACAACAATCACTAAGACAGAAACTATTAATTTTATCAAATGAATTTTCTTCACTGTTTAAAGGACCATTACAACGAACAACTTAAACTATATATATTCTTTCACAACTGTAAGCCTATCCAAAAATTGTGAGTCTAATAGCACATATCATGTCATCCCGTATGTTACTTTATGGACTCGTAAATCTGACACCATATTCCTTTTCCCTAAAAATTAGTCTCCATTTGGGCTTGTAAGATGTATTCTTAGGCAACCCTACATGTAACTTCATGGGCAGTTTATCCAAACTTCTACAAATTTCAAACATTCATATCATTCACTTGCTTCTACAATTATGTGGAAATAAGTTGAAATCTTTAAAGTTTTGTATACACCTACTGTTGTATTTGGTCAAATTGACTTCTTCCCTCTATGTAATGACAAATGGATGAATGAAACTACAAGGGTGCATCTCAATACATTTCCAAATTTCTCAAAATGACTCGTATGAATACTTTTATTTTCTTTTATTCTTTCCAGTAAATACAAACTGAATGTTCTATTTTAAAATAGATTTTAAGCATAGTGTAAATAACCTTAACCTGAAGATGACCTAGGATGGTAAAAATGTTGTTCTCTTATTATCAATAAAAGTGTTAATATCTATACCAGCCATTCTGAGATACAGTGCAAATAAAATTCAAACTTTTAAAACAGAAAACGTGTGGCAAATAACATATCCTAGAACTTCCAGAATTTCTGCTTTCCACCATATCACAGTTCTCCTAGTAATCACATTTAGGTCTTTTTCTTTTTTCACAACAACTGTGCTTTCTTCCCAAATTTACACACTATCAGTGCACCACTTTCAGTCTCACATTTTAATTATTAAAACTGGAAAATACTTCCTAAGTCTTTGACCTCTCACTAAGACTGCCCAGGCCTTTCTTAACCAGCATATAGTCAGCAACATATTGTCAAATGTCGACCAGAATAAATTTCTGTCATAGGCATCTAAATTATAAACATACAGAGACCTTTAAGGACCCCATCAGTGAGATAAGATCAATCATATTAATTAATAAACAATTTTAAATCACTTGCTTCTCTTACAAAGAAGTTGGTTTTATATATATATCTTGAACATTTAAATCTTTCTAATAAAAGTTTTCTTCATAACTTATCACTTTTGGAACATGAAATCACTATGCTTTGATTAAAAAGCTGATACTAAAAAACGTTTTCTAATTAATTTTGGGCAAAACGAGTCTTTATAAATGTACATTAGGAAGTATTTACCAAATACCAGGTTTTTAAAGGTTATTTTACATCACTATAATAGTAAAATAATTTTAAGATAAATTAACCGAAAGCAAATTAATAGGTTTGTAATTTTTTAATTTTGGAACCTGCCTTGTTTCCTCCTTTTTGAAATTTTGTGCAATAACTTTTAGAAATACTAAACCCATATCATTTCATCACTTCAGATATCTTGGATAAATCTCTTTGAGCTCAGAAATTTCCTAAAATTAACTTATAAACTTATAAAAGTTTTCAAAAGCACTGTTTATTTAGAAGTAGTAGTATTTTAATTCATATATTATAAAAGCTCATTAGTAGTTTGAACTCTTATTTCAGAATCTATATTTATAACTACGTTAAAACTTTTCATATCTTAAATTACTCTCGGCAGTTAGCTACCCATCAAATTATGTGTTAAAGGTACTTTATTGACAATTTTAGAATTCACAGTATTTTTCATGACTGAAATATTTCTAGTACTACCAAGAAATAATTAGTTAATGGTCACATATTTAACTTATCTTTATAATAAGAAATTTTGCTAAACTTTAGTAACAGATATAATATAAAAGGATTAATTTTTGTTATCACAGTTTCATAACATCTTGATCAAAGTCAATAAAACAGGAACTGTCACCACTGTAGAGCCATCCAGTGGTTCAGCGGCACGCTCAGCAGCATATAATATTAAAGTAAAAACCAGTTTTCGATACCTGTGGTAAGTAAGCATGTCATAGGTTGTTTTTGTTTTTTCTTTTATTTCGCGCAAAGCTACTCGAGGGCTATCTGCGCTAGCCGTCCCTAATTTAACAGTGTAAGACTAGAAGGAAGGCAGCTAGTCATCTCCACCCATTGCCAACTCTTGGGCTACTCTTTTACTAACGAGTAGTGGGATTGACCATCACATTATAACGCCCCCACGGCTGAGAGGGCGAGCATGTTTGGTGCGACCGGGATTCGAACCCGCGACCCTCGGATTACGAGTCGAAGGCCTTAACACGCTTGGCCATGCCGGACCCCATATCATAGGATAGCCCATGTTTTTCTTTGCGTCTAACAACGGCACACCATCATTCTGAATATTGGTTTTCGAGGAAAAATAAGTGATTTTCTTAATCATCACATATTCTCTTGAAATCCAGCACGGAAATGCTACTTTTAGGCAACAAGAGATGTTTTGTTCTTGCACACCGTAACTAATGTAAAAATAAAACAAAATTATTTTATATAATAACCAGCCAGTAGCTTTTTACAGTCTTCAAAATAGTTTTATACTAGTTTTTCTTTATTTTTCACCACATGGGTGTATTTTTTAGATATACAATTCTTATTGTTATTAGGCATAAAGCTACACAAAGGGCTATCTGTGCTATGCCTACCACGGGTATCCAAACTCGATATTTAGCAGTATAAGTCTGCATACGTACCACTGTGCCACTGGGGGGCATGTGTTTGAGTGTGTATTTTTCTTATAGCGAAGCCACATCGGGCTATATGCTGAGCCCTCAGAGGGGAATCGAACCCCTGATTTTAGCGTTGTAAATCTGTAGACTTACCGCTCTACTGGCGGGAGGCAATATGTACAATTGCACTTCAGTTGTTAATTGACCTATGTATATATTCAAAATATTTTAGGAAATAATTTATGGGCTTGAGGGAATTGTTTATCAGCCTTATAACGCTTATATTTAAGTATTTATCGGTTTAGTGTTATAAATTTGACATACATTGAGGAGTAAATGAAAATCATGAAGTGGCAACGGAAGCAAATATTTTTAGAAAGGATCAACCACACACACAAAAGTATTTAAAGTTTAGTAAAAACCGATAAATGAAAGTTACAATAAAGTAAAAACATTTTCATTCTCAGTTTTAACTATAGGTAGCGGATAAGTCCGTTGTTTGGTAGGTTATTCTGTTGTGTCACCCATGTGTATGAGGTTTGCACAATTGGGAAGAACTTGTTCGTACTTGAAAATGAAAATGTTTCTCTTAGTGACTCACATAAACCATCTTTCGATCTGTGTTTCTCTCTCCACAAATACTGTGTAATATTATGAGTTGGTGAGAATAATGCTGTGTGAGGGACGTTTTTTCCTTTCTGTTTTTTAGAAAGGGGAGGCCAAGCTTCCTGAACCATCTTATACGTATCGCCCCTGCTTTGAATAAATTCTTAAGATTCGGAATTAGAATCATATCTTTCTGTACAAACTTTTAAAACAATTGAAAAATTAAGTCTGTTGAGTCATAGTGCTTCTAATGTATAACTTAAAACATGCTGAATGATGACAGTAGTTGCGGGGAAGGAAAGTATGTATAATCGTACCAATGTTATCATCGCAAACATCACTGAATTAGATGTTTTTTGTCAACGAATGTTCTTCAGGAATCCCAATATATTTCCGCCGTTGACGCTATCTCACTGAAGTGTCTCAGCCCCCCCCCTCTTTGGCCCCCTACCCAACATCCGATGCCAGTAGAGTCAGGGTCAACATTTGCTAATACATGCAGTTCTTTGCGTCAATTATTATCTTATATACCCGCCTAAGATTTGAGCGCCCTCTTGAATACTCTATATGTTGGGAATGGGATAGTGTGAGAAAGTTATTGTACTAATCTGCTGGGTAAGGGTTTGGTCAGTATGAGTAAGATTAAATAAAATGTATTTCTTTAGTAAGTAAAGTAAGTATTGTAGTAATGATTTATTGTTATTCGTTAATTGTGGAAAAACATGCAAAAGCAGGTTTTCTAGCTTTTGTTACAAGTTGGAAAAGAAAAATTAATAAGGACAGGCACGCTTCGTCTCGAAGTAGGATAGACTACTAGTACTAGTATTGCTAGTACTACTACTACTAGGCCTATTACTGCAGTTTTGCTGAAATGAAAGGAATTTAGTTCAGTAATTGTACGCTCGTTACCGACATCAGTTTTAATTTTACTGTAAAAAGTAAAATTAATTGGATAAACTATTTATTAATATTATGGTTTCACAAAGTTTGATATCAGTTTTTATTTTATTTTTTGTCATTGTTGACTTCAATATTTTTAGGTATAACCATAAGGCTTTGTGTGAAATAATTATTACTAATGGTTATGTTTCATACATGAATGATAGTATTATGTCATACAAATATAATAACTTTACTGTTAGTAATATACATGAGATTTGGAATCTTCCCTGAATATACCACAAAATTGTATTAGTTTTACTAATATTGTGGACCATAAAAGTTCACAAAGCAAACCCAATGGTAATTTGTATTTTGCAGTTCCATACATCAAAGTACTTTACAAATAATTTTCCTAAAGAATGTAAGATATTCTTACTTAAAAATTAAACTAAGTATCATAATCCTATTTAGGTTCTAAAAAACTTTAAAAATATTCTGACATTTAAAACAAGTTAACTATTAACTTGATGCATAAACATTTTTCTCTCTTAAAATGAGAAAAAACAAACAAACCAAAAAACAGTCATGAACCAAAATAGGCCTAATGGAGTTTAGTATAACTTCAGCCCAGCAGTTTGACATTTTAAGTATTTTATATGTATATAGATAGTTGGCAACACGTTTAATGTTCTAGATTGATGGTAGGGTATTAGGGTTCAATTTCAGATATGGCTGCTAGCAGCTAGTAATTGTTTCACACTTGATCAGTGACACATTTAGGCTTTGACTAGGCACAATAAAAGTACAGATTGGGATCCTGACCTTGTTGGGATCTATATCTATATGGTAAGTTATTTTTGTTTTGCCATTTCAGTGAGGCAGAACAAAATGATATCAATTGGGACTTAAAAGATGGTAAAGTATGTCTGGGTAAAATAAAGTCAGCAGAAGCTGGTGTAGGTTTCCAATATTATTGGTGTGCATCGTGATTAGTAGACCAACATATAGAGGTGTAAGGGTTTGAGTTATTTTACTTTACTTTAGTTAGTAGATAAGATGATGTTCATAGGCTAGTAAGTGTCTTTTTTTTTTTTTTTTTGTCTTGAATTTTATCTTGTGCAGGTATCCATCAGTTGGCACTACATTTTGGCAATTCATAATATTTCTGGTAAATTATATAACATAAATGCATGGAAATTTTTGTTTTTACATATATTCTATACCTCATATTAAAATACTTTTTGAATATTTACATAACATTACACAGAACAACTTGGAGGCAATATATTGTCACTGTCATGTCAAAACTGTGTTGTGAAATGTTTTTTTGTTTCTTTTTTATTATGTGACAAATGTACAATTTCTGATTGAAAAATTCATACCCAGTATTTATAGAATGTGAAAAAATGTATTCTGGGAACATTTCCATATACAATACAAATGTGAAAATTTTGGTGCAATATGGATTTGATACAACAGTGTCAATAAGATAATTGCATCAAAGATGCGAGATAAGTCACAAAGTTTTACTGTAAAGTGGTATTTTAATATATAATTGAGCGGAAGTGTTACAGTTGTATTTACTGTGTTGACTAATAATAGTACTTTGCTTGGAATATTTGAGGTAGAAATAAAAATATTCAGAACCAATACTTGAGGCATTTAGACAGTGCCAAGTAATTTTTTTGTAACAAATATCTACTTTTAACATATTTTTGAAAAATGTTTGATCTGTTTTTAGAAATTTGAAATGGATTACAATTGGATTCTTCCACACTAACCAAAAATTCTTTTGGGCAGGGTGTGGTGAAGATGATTAGATGTCCACTTTACCAAATACCAATTTTCATGAATTTCATATTACCATTTGTTTCAAATACTATTCTCTAAATAAATTATTCATATTTGACAACTGGGAGTAGATGTGACCATATGCCATACCATACAGTTGTTGATTTTAGCTCATGTAACTATGGTTAAACAGATGTTTTGTAAAGAGTTTAAAAATAAAAGTGGAATGTTTTCCACTAGTAATCTGCAGTGTTAACAATAAATGTAAAAGTTTCAAATTTTTTTTTTTTTTTTGGCAAAATTTATTAAAAGGAAAAGGTGAAATTGGTATTTTGAAACAACATATGAACAAGGAGACTATTTAGTCATTGACGACTGCCTCTTTATGCCCACTTTCAAGGGGAATAACCATGGTTTCACTATTTTATTTTTCTGAGAATTATTGATCCTCTCTTAAAACCTTTGTAAAGTTCCTGCCCTCTGCTTCTGCCAACAGCTTGTTCATTTCATGAGTCATTTACCCTGTTAAACTGTCTTAACTGTTTTTCCAAATTGTAAAGTTTGTGTTCTCTCAGTATGATGATCAGGTTTCCAAACAGCCCATCTCTTACCCCTAATTTCAAAATGGTTATTATAAATTTGAAGTAAATGAATTTTTATTTAACTTACTTTAAAATGATTAAATTACACAGTATATCTAAACATATCAACATTGGTACTGTTTTTGAAATAATTTTAACTGATACATTCAGTGATAGATACCAAAATTAATGAGCAGAAGTTATCAAATTATACATCCAAGAATTCCTTTGTTACACACTTGACCCCCATCCATCATATAATCAGCTACTTCATAATTAGATTTTTTTTTATAGAATTCATTACATTTTCAAATATACTAAACTTAGGTTCTAGCATTACCTCAACTTTGATCTATTTTTTTAAAGAATGAATGGAATGTCGAAGTGTTTTTTTGATAAGTGGAAATATAATACAGTATGTAACTGTACAAGGTGTATTTTTTTGATGAGCTATGCCCTTGCTTTCACCACATTCAAACCTAAATTTCTTGTCATACACAGAACGAAAGAGTCTGATGGCAAGAGAATATGCTACAGCAGTATCCATGTCAACTAGGCCTATTAAGTTTATGATTTGCTGTTACTGACAGTTTGATGTCTATCATATGACTGAGACATTTCTTAACCTCATGAGAACTTTTTTGGGATGCAGGACAAACCACCAAAAAATGGGTCTGTCAGTATTATTAATGTAAATATGAGAAAAAAACAAATGTTCAAGCACTTTCCCATCCTACCATGGCTTATTACTGTCCCCAGATGTGGCCTTTCTTTAAGTGATATGAGAAAAGCAGATGCTCCCGATTGGAAATACTGTCTGTTATTTGCTGAACATCTTCCGAATCATCCTTCCATTTCTATTTATGCAGATGATTCAAAATCAGTTGACTCTGTGGGCTCTGCCATGGTTTGTTGTGGTTTGATGGTTGTGCACAGAATCCCCTCTACAGTTTTTGTGCTCACTGCTGAACTGTATGCCATTTCTCTTGCCCTGGATCACATATAAACTAAGTAGTACTCAAATTGCACTATTTTTACTGACTCTCTTAGTCCTCTACTGGCCCTGGAATTGCTTCATGTTAGTTCTCACCCTGTCCTTGCCGATATTCAGAACCGACTGGCCCATTTCTCTTTAACATCTACTTCTATCTAGTTTTTCTGGATACCGGGTCATGTTGGTATTCACAGGAATAAGCTTGCCGACACTGCAGCTAAATCTATCTATTCTGGCACTATCATGCTCAGCTCCGTGCCAGTTGGCAGTTAATTTGGACTGAGCAACATAAAAACAAGCTTTTTCAAATAAAACCCTCTATTTGACTTTGGCCGTCTTGCTATCATAAGGATCGAAAGGAGGAGATTGTTCTTACTAGATTACACTTTGGTCACAGTTTTTTAACTCGTTGTTTTCTTTTATCTGGGACTGATGCACCAGTGTGTTGTCTGTGTGACACTCAGGTCACAATAAGCCACATTTTACTGTCTTTCTGTTGTTAGGACTCAGTGATGGCACCATTTTAAGTGTTTTCTCACAAGGTTTATCCATAACATTAGACAGTGTAATTGATGATGGTGACACTGACCACCTTAGAAATATTTTTAGTTTTTTTAAAAGCCATTAATCTTTTTAATGGTATTTAAGTTTTTTAATTTATACATTAGACCCTTTTTAATTTGATTCCCTTTTAATAATCAAAGTACATCTAGTTTGATTTGAAATTAGAAAATGACCATAATGTCAAATAACTCAAAACCAGGACTGGAAAGTCATCTTTAGGTGTCTAACACTAATGTTTGAACTACCTGTTAGTCATTCTGGCGAGTTATAATAATCAAAATTTTGCTACAAGTCTTTTAAAATTTGTATTACTTTATGTTTTGAAAACAGCCATAACATCAAATAACTTGAAACGAGGACTGTAAAGGCCAACTTCAGGTGACTAATGGTGATTTTTGAACTTACCCATTGGTCATCTTGGTGAGTTATGATAATTACAGTTATGCTACAGAAAGTCCTTTACAGCTTGTATTACTGTGATTTTTCTCTTACTGCTGAAGACAAGATGTAAAATTTGGGTTTAATGATATTTATGTTATTAATTCAAAAATTAAACTTTGTTTTGTTTTACCTTAATTTCCTTTTATGAATTTTAATAATTTTACTTTAATTTTAACTTTTAACTGGATGTATGGCACAGATAGTCTAGTTGCTTTGCACCATAAAACTTCAAACCAACCAATCAATCCTCTGAGGTATTCCACTTGTAACAAAAATCCATGTGGATTTGACTACTTCAATAACTGTTCTACATCTTTTCATCTAATCATAATACTGTTAAATTTACTAGTCTTTCCCCAACCCTTGGAGAGCTAAGTTTCTTAGCTAGTTTTGTGTGATACCATGTTAGGAAATTTTAAAAATCAAAGTACATCAAGTCCATATATGTATAAAAATTTAGTTAACAGTTAAGATCTTCAGCATAAGTTAACAGATTAGTATGTGAAGATTTCCCTTTAGATTTTAAATTTAAGAGATTTTCTTTTAAGGTATTATTTACTAAATGACTTTACAAACCAAGTTGTATCACTTTAGAATTTTTCCCACTATGTTAAACCAACTGTTTTACAATTTTCATGATAACTTATCTTTTTAAATGTTGCAGTAGTATTAACAACTCTCTGATCTTCAAGTGTCCCACCAACCTGCTCATCCTTTCAGGTGTGATGGCTTTATGTGATAATCAGTCCCACTATTTTTTGGTAAAAGAGTGGTATGAGAGATTAAGGACAGTTAGTGCAGATAACCATCATGTAGCTATGTTAGAAATTCTAAATAAACCAGTAATTTCAAGCATCTATCTAGTACAAGTTGATTTAATAGAAAAGAAAAACAAGGGCTTGCATATCTAATTTTTTGTATTCTAAAAATCTAATGGTGTATTATAGTTTGAAGATGTTTTGATTGGTTACTTGTCATCTTTGAAACAATTAACTGGTTTGACTTAGAGCCCACAATGTTTAAGAACTGTAAGAGTGTGTCATTGTGAAAGATCACAACAAATTAAAACTCGCATATTTTGGAACAAAATGAATGAAATGATTCAGAGGAGCTTACATTTAAATGATTGCCTTAGCTCAGTTTAGAATTGGACAAGAAGTGAATCATGATATACATACTGTTTGTGTATTTGCTGCACATGGTGTGACTGAGTGAGCAAACTTTGAAATAAAATTTCACTATTGTGTATGTGGCAGTATGAATAAGATAAGGTATTTAAAAAAACAAACTTAGAAATGGTTAGGAAAGTTTTAGATTCAGAACTGTATAGGGTGTTGAGCTGCTACTGTGTCTCTTAGCTTAGTAATCATGATGCCACAGTTTTAAACCTTGAAGAAATATTTTCTTGTCTTGATACTTCATGTTTTGTTTCAGTCTGTCTTTTTATTACCAAGAGATTAATATATACATGATTAGGCACAGATACCCACAGTGCTTTGCACCATTAAACACCAAACAACCAACTACATGGTAAAGTAAGTCCAAATATGTGTCTGAATTATTAATTAGAAATTCTGAGTGACGCTAAATCTGAGTATATTATGTCATTTATAGTATACCTGCAATATCTAGTGCTTGTGAGGACCTTTACCCAAAACCAAGGCTTCTCAGCCTGGCTCAAACCCAACAGATAGTTATAGGTGAGGTGGTCAGTGTCAATATTATTTTAATACCTTATCTTGTAAAATTTCATTATAAAGCAATGAGATTGTAAGGTTTAATTAATTTTTAAGTGGAAAAAGTTCATGAGTGAAAAATAAAACCATCCTAAGTCACTTTAAGAAACCTCTGTTCCTCACTGCTTATTTGTGCAGTCCTAATGAGTAAGTTTAAAATTAAAGTTTCCCATAAACATTACATTAGTATCTTTATTAGTAACAGCACTTATTTTGTTATAAAATTTCTCATTGATTTGTATCAGATCAGATAGCCAGTTAAAAACTTTATATTCTAACACTTTGGGTGTAACCAACTTAAACTCTTGGCTGTCAGTTTTCGTTTTTCATCCCAACTTGTTAAACTTTAAATCTTTTTCTCTTTGCCCAGGCTATCCTATAAGCTTAATGCATTTCCATTTTCCCAACCTCCATCACCACAGTGGTTGTTAAAACCATCTTTAATGAGTTTCTTTGCATCTTTCCCTAACAGTCTACTGTCAGCTTTCTTTAGTAGAACCAACCTGTAATATAAAGTTCACTTTTATCCTAAAACTCCCACAGGTTCAAATATCTTGCTTGTTTCTCTATGTATCATTTATAATATTTTGCCTAGAATGAGTGAATGCTCACAAAAAGGCAATCCTCATGTATTTCTATCCCAAAACCTCTGAAAAGGTCTTATATTTTAAAATAATTATTATGACTTAAAACTCCCAATAGATTCACTTTTGCATGCATTTCAAGTACAATATGTACTACATGCAGTATACTTAATAAGAGAGTTCAGTACCATGTGTGTTAATCCTCTCTTCATTACAAGTAGTAGCCAAAGGTTCAAATGTCACAGAAACTATTACCTACGTGTTAACCTACCTCTGTAGTCCTGGATTCTAAAATTCTGTATATATTTTCATGGATTAAGTATGACCTTGGAATAATTTGTATGATAAAAAATATTCCTATGACAAAAATACTTTGTTCAAAGAAACCAAGTGTTGGTGAAAAGTAAGTCATTTGAAAGACAAAATGATAATAAAAAAACAGTCAATAAACATTTGATTCATTATAAATTCTTGTGCAAGTATGTGTTATATTTACATGAATAATGGTTATAAAATAAGATGTTAAAAATTAATTTCAAACCTGTAAGAGCAAAGAAATGAGACTTCATTTGAAAATGCAGTCTCCTTGAATATGATGTGTTTTGCTGGTAGTGTGGAATATTAGTACAGTTATCTAAGTGTCAGCATTGTGCACAAATGTAACAAATTCTTGATAAAGAGAAACCCATTGAAATAAAAATGTATCTCAGAACAACTGGTATGGGTATTAACACTTTTATTGATAAGGAGAGAACAATGTTTCAATTTTCGTAGGTCATCTTCAGGTTAAGAAAGAGTTTGAATGTGATAGTTGACATGTGATAGACATGGGCACATGTCTTAGGGTACAGGATTGTAAGGGGCATTGCAGGTGGATGTTAGGTTATTAATTAGTATAGGTACAGAGGAGTTCCTTTATATTGGTTTAATTTTGGCCTTAGTTGTTGTATACATAGGGTGGGCTTATTTGATTTTGTGTTTGTGTACATTTGTTTCCCTACTTAGTATCTTGATGTTTTCTATGGTTATGTTGTGTTTATTTGATTTGCAATGTTCAAAAATGTGTGAAGGTTTTTTTGTGTTCTATGAATTTAGTTTCCATTTTTCTGCAAATGAAACAAATATTGCAGTATTGGAGCTTTCTCATTGATGTGTATGGCCTAAAGAGAGATCTCACATGTATCTTGTCACCTTAACATATTAGTACTTGAGTATTCCATTTTATCAATACCAGGAATGGATGGGGTGTTTGTTTCTACAATGGTTCTATTTCTGTACAGAACTCTTATACATTTCTCACTAGAAATGTTTACATTGATAATTTTAAATGACAATGTAAATAGAGGATATTTCACTGTTTTGTGGTAACTTAATGTGATTTCATAAAACTTTCTGAAGTGAGACATATTGATATTTGTTTGTTTTTTGTTCATTATTCTCCTTTACCCTGACTAGTTTGGGATTGACTGGTATTTATGTAAGCCAAAAGTGTTTACATTTTGGTCGTTGTCCAGGTTGACACCCTTATAGGATGAGTATATTTGATGATGGAGGATTCAACTAATGAACCTCCCATTGCAAGTTGGACTCCATGATGTGATGTAAGGGTTGTGAAATCATGCACGTATGATGTTATTAAGCTTTAGCCTGATAATTATAATGTACTTTCAACTCTTTTCTTCACAGTTCATCGTTACTATTAATGTTAAAGCTTATAAGTACACTTTATTCAAAAGATAGGTTTTGTTTACTTCCTTGAACTTTCATAAAAAAAGTAATTTAAATAGTTCATCATTAGTTTGTTATTAACAGTAGAACCATAATTTTAACTTACCATCTGACTCATCCCTTCATTTACCTAGTATTTTTTCCTGTGCTGTTTCTTTTACAGGTGTGCGTTTAGTGTGTTACAAGACATCGTGCAGTTAGTAGTTTGAACTGAGATATATCTACTTGGAAAAACCTGATCTCGGATGTATATTGAGAGAGAACTAAATGAACAAAATGAAAATATGTGCAGCAGGTTCTTGTAAGAGTAACTCTGAATTAAATACAGGTTTAATGTTTTATCCTTTACCTAAAGATGAGTTTGTAAGAGATCAGTGGATTGATTTACTAGGCATAGATGATTCCACCATATCTGACCAGACAAGGGTATGTTCCTTGCATTTTAAGGCAAAAGATTATTCAGCTTTTAAAAGGAACATAAAAGCTGGCTCACTGCCATCCTTGTATCTCTCCAAAGAAAGTTCTGTTCCTCTCATAGAAGTTTCTGATAGTGGTAGTGAACATGGTGATTCTGAGGAAATCAAAGTGGAAACTAATTCTGTCAAGAATAATTTGGATAGTGGTAGCCCACAAGTTAATGCTGAAACAGCAAAGGAAGAAGAGGTAATTTTTTGTTGTTTTGTTTTATACAAGTGAAATTAAACTTTGAAAACTGTATAAAAGGGCAAAACATTTAATTATTTTCATTACAATGCCCTACAGTATTGAAACTTTCAAGGGCATTTATTCAAAGATAGAACCTTTTTGTTGAAATTTACAAATAAATTAACTTTAATACTTTATAAGTAGAGTCTAACAGAACAATAATTTAACATTGTTCATTGATATGTTTGACTAATACTGAAAACGAAGTTGAGCAGTTTTATTTCAAGCTTTTCTTATGGTTGATTAATTGTATGACATGTGAAATTTGAGAGAGAATTTGTACTTTACTGATTGAAATGAAACATACAATTATCTTTATGATTGCTCTATTTTAACCTGTACAGCCAAGTGGTTTTAAATGAAATATTGAAAAGTGAAATAATGCAATAAGGTGTACATATTTTTGTCACTGGTATCAACCATTTTTAGAAGAAAAAGCTTAACATATACCCCCACAAAGTAATTATATGTTACATGAATTTGATGACACAGCAATTGTGCCTTGGGAATTGAAATACTGTATTCTCTAGGAATATTAACTTTGCTTGAAGAATTTCATCTTTGTATCTGGATGTCATGATCTGGAACATACAGCTCATCTGTATTCCTTGTATATTGACCAATGAAAATGAGCATACTGCGTGAATTAAATTAATCAATTAAAAAAAAAAACTGTTCATGGGGAAATATAATATTCCTGATAACTTTCCCTTGAGTGAGTGTAATTTTATCTCTTTGAAAGATAATGATAGTTAAGTTTTACAGCTATTCAGCTTTTAAATATTCCTCTTTACTGGTTAAGTAGAAACACAAGGTTTACATTCTATCTCAAAATATTTTTGAGGCATTTGTAATGCAAAGTAGGAAAGCAACTGTGTGTGTTTTAATTTGTTTTACCAAGTTCATTATCTGTTATGTTTTGCTTGCTAGTATTGTACCATTGTTTGTAATAGTTAATTAAATATTTTATGTATACTTGGGTTAACATTTTTCACTGTCACCTAGCAACAAATGTAGTTTAGCTGATCCATTTCAGCAGGGCTCAATATTGTAGTTGAGGTAATACTCAGTAGCTTCGAATACTTGACAAAAGATGCCTCTTGTGAGTATAAGAATCTCAGTTCTGACTCATCACAGAATTATAGGAAACAAATGGTAAAGGTAAAAGGATAAATGCTTATGTCTTAAAATCCCTTTCTTCCACTATGAATAATGTCATATGTGATGACCTATGGTTGTAAACACACTCCATTGTAATTTCTTCTGCAGGATATTTTTGTGCAACACATTGGGGTTAATTTCTCTACACATATACATACTTTACTTCAGTTGTTGTACAACACATAGAACTGTGTGATCTGATGCAGTGAAAGTCCCCAAAGAAAAATTAAAAAAGATTACACAGTGAACATTTGCAGTGTTGTGATCATTTTGTTCACATGGTGCATCTGTGGTAGGTGCTTGATGCTGGTATATTTATCTAAGATTGTGACTCAATATCACATCTCAGGCTAGAGTGCTATTACAGAGTTTTGTGAGGACAAACATCTCTTACAGTTTCTTTGAACTTGACACTGTTATGTTTAGCTTCCTAGAGTCACATACCTATTGAGATAAGTCTGCACCTTATTTGATATCAAAAATTTAATTAGAGAAGGTTCCTGTATATTAGATGAAAAGAGGCTAAAAGTGTTAAAAATGTATTTATACAATGTGGTGTTGATGTACTGATTGTGAGAACTGATCATTTAGTGTAACCCTGTTCTCATTTTATAATGGTGGTGCTTTCTATGACAAGATTTGATGAGTGTTCTAATAATGCAGGCACAACTCCATGAACTTTCAGCTTTAACTGAGTAGTTGACAAAACGAAATTGTTCTGAACTATACCTGTATATTTGTGCTTCTTCATGGGCCATACAATAAATGATGCTGGTGATAAATTAATTTGCAACATTCGAATAAATTGGAGATTAAGAAGTTTGTTTGATTGTCACTATTTTTCTAGCAGTTCAACCCAAAGTGCATCACATGTATTGTGTTCACTGATTATAGAAAATGCCAGTTGTGTTTTGAACAAATGCATAGTAGGAAATACTCCAAAGGAAGTATTCAAAATTGATACAAAAATATGCATCTAAGACCACTTTATTTTTCCTATGTAATATGGTTTAAACTGCCTGACAAAGGCTTTTGTCCAAAATATTGTGAATAAATATAAAGTTTTTGTCTTCTATGTGTATTTTACCAATTTTGAACATTTTGTTCATTATTTGCTTCTTTGTGTTTTGAACTGTTTGCATGCAGATTTGTCAATATTTAATAGTACCATAAATAGATATTGATTTGAACTAGATTTTGATAAAAGTCAATAATAACTTACCAGTAAAATAACTGTTTAAATTTAAAAAAAATGATTTCTTTTTAGTTTGACTGGTAACTTGTAGAACCGTTATTTTTTATTATAAAAATTACATTGATGTTTTTTTTTTAACCAGTCTGTGAAAAATATTTCTTGATGATTTCAAATATAAATTATATCATGTTTAATTTGTATAAGTATTGAACTAGTTTACTTGGATATTTTTCATTTCATAGTATTTAAATTTGTCAAACTTTGTGATTAAAAATGAATAAGTAATAAATGTTAAGAGATGAGATTGGTTGTAAAACTTGTTTCACAATCAGTGTGAAAGATAATTCTCAGAATTAAATTACAAAATAATTAACATTATATTACTTTGAATGTTGATATTTAGTAGCAGTTAATAAACCAATAATTACAAACGAAAAGAGCAAAAGTTAAATGGTTTCACTGTATCTCGGGAAGTCTTGGATTACATTTCAAGTTGCTGGTGGCCTAGTATAGATCTTTATCAGGTCAAAATTTTGTCCATGCCTTCTAAATGGATGTACTTCATTAACTTTTTTCAAGTTAATGCCTTTCAAGTATACATTTTCTGTGTAAACATTTTCTTCTGTAAGGGTTTTAACATTAACATAATAGGAGATATTCCCAGTGTAATAATGCTCAAATAGTTGTGCATATTTAAAGACAAACTTTACTCTTGTCTATATAGTGAAAACTTCAAGTGCATGAATGTAGTGGAATGTTTAACATAGGACTTTTCCATAAAAAGAATTCTCAAATTTTCACTGTGTTGTGCAGTTA
Organism: Tachypleus tridentatus; assembly: GCF_004210375.1. NCBI lineage: Eukaryota > Metazoa > Arthropoda > Merostomata > Xiphosura > Limulidae > Tachypleus > Tachypleus tridentatus. Next base: position 259,308,837 of record NC_134837.1, on the reverse strand, counting down.
AGTGTCTTGTTCACAAGGTGATAACAAAATTGAATTTTTTGTCAGTGTTTTAAATGATTGGAATTCTAAAATGAAGTATTTTAAAAACTGTTCCACAACTGAAAACTAATTTTATGAATTTTTTAAAAACTAAATAGTATTTAAGTATTTAGTTATTTGGTTGTAAGTTTCCACTGTCAGAATGATAAAAATCAAGAAATATTAGTTATATATTCATGATCTGGAAAGGGTTAAGACATCTTATTAATGCTACTATTTCACATGTTTGTGTTTCATGAATACAGAATGAACTTTTTTTCCGTTTGGTTGATACATTTTATATCAACGATGGAACTGTGCTAATTAATGTGATTACTAAAACAGTATCTGCTGCAACTATTTTGTAGTAACCTGTTGGTACAGCAGAAAGTCTATGATTTACAAAGTTAAAATTAGGGGTTCAATTCCCCTCGGTGGACTCAGCAGATAGTCCAGTGTGGTTTTACTATAAGAAAACACTATTTTGTAATATTAATTTTTTTGTTTGTGTGTAAAGATATCAGATTGGTAAGACAACTGTATTACAGTTTTTATGGTTCATTTTTTTTTAATTTCTTTTTGCAATATGTGTTGCCAAACAATTATGAACAACAATTGTGATCAAAGCAAGCTACCTAAATAATGTAGCAAATATAAAGTTACTAGTCTATGAGTATGCAATGTTAACAGGGCTTACCCTGGACTAAATTTTTCTGTAGCCAGGCTATTAGCCAAATGATTTTTTTGGTAGCCAATTTTAGCCAGTGTTTTAGCCAGATAGGTTTGATCCGTATCCAACCCTCCAGCCAGTCACATACGATAAGACAGTCAAAGAATAAATGACAATTAAGTTCTTATCATACATTTTATTTCAATGAATTTATCATTTATCAAATTTATTATAAAACAACAGTTTCACAGTTACAAAGTTCAATGTTTTTCACACACAAATCATTACAATAATGGTATGGGAAGATGAGTCACTAAATTAAAAGTAACTGTTATTACATGCTGCTAAACAGGGGTCTCTCTAGACTTGCAAACCAGGGAGAAGTTTTGCTCTAATTTTACAAAATTGTGGAAAAGTTTACAGTCAATAGCATTCTTTTCTTCTATAATATAATCTGTATAAGATGAGTTTTCCTTGAGCTTACGAAGGGTGAGGTTTGGTTTGTTTTTATATCATCACCAAACTAAACTTGACAAGTTTCAGTAACATTCATGCTGAAAATATGAACACAAATTCATGACAAAATGAAAAAATATATACATGCCTTGAAGCATGTCATTTTGTTGTGCCTCATTTACAGTTACAACTGGTGCCTTTGTTTCAATGATTACATTAGAATATGTCTGTTCTTTTTTGTACTCCAGATCTTAAAGGCACGTTTAAAATCAAAATTTCCAGTGTTTGGACCATCTATTGACAGACACATGATATTTTCCAGGTTTCTAGTTCTTATTGAATTCCTCAGACACGTTTTTATCAAATTCTGCTTACTAAAACCTCTCACAATCAGCTGTTGAAACTGGAGCTACCAGCAGTCTCTCTGCCAGTTCTGCACTTGCAGGAAAGGACTCTCTGTATTTTACTGTAGAAACTTTTAATGTCTGTTACAGACTTGCTTCCACTTCCAAAAGTAGATCTAGCAAATTTTGAAAATGATTTCAATTCTTGTTTTGTTCCCTCGTGGCCAATGGTTGACAAATAATCATTGATTGTGTCAATGTCTGCTGAAATGTCTGTGTCTTTGAGCAGTGGGTTGAAGAAATTTGTGAGGGAAGTCAAAATAGCTGCATCATCATTATCTGAAAACCTGTCATTCAGACTTCTTATCATATTTTCTGTGAACTTATCACATATGTTTTCTGCCTCAGACCTTTGAACTGCACTGTCTCTAATGGTATGCCCACCAAACTGAAAAGTGTACAGTCCATCTGAATTTAACTGAGGCTCAGCTGGCACCTCGTTTAGAAATTTTGACAGCATTTCACCAGATTTGTTTTGTTTCATTTCCTCCAGACACTCAATAGTTGAAGCAAGCAGTGGGTGAACTTCAGAGAAATTAAGATTTTTCCTCTGAAATGTTTTTGACAAAATGCCTAATGGCTTCAAACAATCAGCCAAGTAATGTGACACATACAGAAATTTAAATGAAGTGATGGGTTTATACAAGCTAAGAGCTTTACCAGAGGTCTCTTCTATAAATACAGACACATGGCTGGAATAGTTGGAAAGCAATTAAATTATATTTAATAATTTTATAAGTTTAACTATCCAAATAAGTCTCGTCATTTACTCAGTCAATAAATACCTTTTGTTTTCTGATGCTTGGTTAGGTTGTCTTTTTTCATCACTGCACAACCAGTTGTGAAAGTGTTTGAGTTCTGTACTTTAATGCACAATGTGCAAAACATTTGCTTTGTAGAGGCTTCATATTTAAGCCAGTTAAATTCATTCAACCATTTTTCTTGGAATGATTGTGAACTGTCAGTTTCAGATTTGGATTTTTTTGATGGAGGCATTGGACAACTTTCACTGTCTTACAGGCGTTTAGCCTGCGAAGAAACCATTCTGAGATCTGATGAATTCACTGCATATTGGCTCAATTTATAGAGAATCTTTCCACTAATTAACATTTAGTTTTTTACAAGTACGTGTTTATTATGGAACTAATCCAGTAACCGCTTTTAATTAAACTTACCGGCCAAGCCATGCGCCATTAGATAATGTAATCACAGGTGTGAAAGCCATCACAATCTTCGTGGTCGTCCTTTAATTATAGCACCGCTAATCAACCACATATAAATGAGTTATTCGTGTCAAGCCGTTAGGTCGCTGTTGATTGAACAATTTTTCACACGTTTGTCGATCCTTGCAGACAGGTTATTGATTTTTATCTGCTTACCACATACTTGCATTAAAAAAACGATGTAGTGAACCAGTCTAGCATTTTGTAAACAAACAGTGTTTCACTGTTTTTTTCACTTTTGATATAATGTTAGACATTATTTTGTATTTCTTTACATTATAATATGAATTTATATCTGATATATGAGCTTAAAATTTTTCACTTTTGATATAATGTTAGAGGGTAAAAAAAATGTATATCTGATATATGTACGAGATAGAGAGGAAAGTTTTTATATTTTGTATACAATAATTAAAACGTACTTTAAAAAATTATCTAAAAACTTAATCGTTTACAAACTGTGACTGACGGTAAGGAATAGTAATACTGGAATATGCAAATTGCAGGAAAAATAATTTTCACATGTATTCAGATTTTAGTTAATTTAAATGGCCTCTCAGATTAATTGCAGTTTCTGGTGGCCCAACATAACACCCTTTCAGGTTGATTTTGATGTCTACTTCTGGGTAGTGAGTTTGTGTGTTGTTTAAACATCATTACTAAAGCAAGTTGATGATATAGAAAGATGTTTTATATGTTTGGTTTTCACATTTAATATAATATTTTAATATATTATTTTAATTAAATTAATAATTTTTACAATTTTTTAATATAAATGTTTAAAAATGAAGTAAATGAATCTGTATGTTGTACTTAAGATTTTTTTCCTCTTTCAGAAACCTGTAAGAAGAGCATCTCGAAAAGCAGCTCTTCTTGCTGCTGAAAAGATTCAACGTACTGTACGGGAGTACGGACTGTTGGAAGGGGTGAGAAGTGAAACACCAGAACCAGAATTTAGGAGGGATTCTTCAATTTCGGCTAAACTAAATCTTTCAAAAGAACTGAAAGCAGAACTTCTGAAAAAGAAAGTACCAAACTTAGCACCTACAACTTCACCTAGTAAAAATATCACTGTATGTAATAAAATAGGATACTCTTACACTAGCCAGAATGCCCTCTATATGGAATGTTTTGAAGAAGTACTTTCACCAGTACAGGCTGCTGCTTATCGGCAAGCACAGCAAGAATACGATAAAGTAATGAAATACATTCTGTCTCGGAGATCTTGCAAAAATGAGAAAGTGAGAATAATATATACTTCACACGAAGGTGAGGTACTTAATACAGTTGGACCAATAGAAGATAGCAGTTGTTTAATTCAAGCCAGTTTAGTAGCAGGTGCTAGGAAAAACACTGAACATAATATTGCAAAACCAGTCCAGTTGACATCTAATCTTGAGCAATCTGCAGTAATACAACCTGTCATTTTAACAGGGAAATCTGGTACCGTGGTACAGAATCACAAGGTGTGTAACCACATTAAATTTTATTGAGAAACTGAGGTTTGATAATAGATGAACTTTTCAATTATTTTACTGACTAGTCATTCACAACTTTATATTTGGTACAGAGATAACTGAACTCAGTTTGGTTAGGATCTTGTGTTGGTATAATTTGTGTTCTAATCATTAGTTTGTAAGTAAAAGGCCTAGCATAACCTGGTTGTTAAATCACTTGATTAAAGATCTGCAGGTTACAGATTAAAATTGTCATCAAACATGCTCGTTGACAACATGTCAGCATGTCAGTTGTAAACTGAATCTCTAAGATCTTGGTGTGATGAATGAACCCTATGTTATTATTAACATCAGTAATTTACTACATTTTTGACACTTTCAATTAATTTACCAACAGTTTCTGGTAACTTGAACATCTTGGCAGTTCATTAGACTTTACTTGTTTGGTACTTTTGTTTCTCAAGGTAATACACAGTAAAAGAAGACCTTCAGCAGTTAAAAATGCACAATAATTTATCATATAAAGTTAAAAGCAAATTATACATTTAAAAATACATATTTCAGTGGAAAAAAAATTCCACCCTCTTCAGGAGAAATCTGTGCCCTAGAACACACACAATATATTAATATTCAGGAGGTAGCTACAACAAATCTTTATGAGAAGATCATGAACTCTGAGTTGAGGTCAGGAAAGATATTTAACTATGGAAATTAGGGAACTACATTAGCTTTCTAAAGGTAAAAATAATGCAAATTCTTAGTAGGACAGACAATATGAAACAAAATATTCGAGCATTATTATGGCAACTTGCATTCATGTTTATAAAGAAAAGTTTTTAATTTTAGAAAGCCAGGTTTAACCAGCTGAGTTTTCAAAATGAAATGAAACATATCTAATAATAAGCATTTTAAGTCTCACTTTGATAATTTTATTTTTCTACTATTACTTAATCACAGTAACCCACAAGTGGGTGTTGTGAACAAGTTAGTTGTGCCATTGACCAACTTGCTAGTGAAAGCAGTTTTCAGTAAATGTGGTTTTTTGGACACAATTTTTTTCTCTGTTTTACTGTAACTAGACTTAAAATAAGTTAAACATTTGTTTTGCAAAGTTTTACAGATGTCGCTAATTGTAATTATGCAAATATTGTTTACTGAATTTGCCTAAGCATGTTTGTAGTTAACCACAAAACTACACAGCAGGCTATCTGTGCTCTGCCCACCACAGATGTCAAAAGCCAGTTTCTAGCATTGTAAGTACATAGGCATACTGTTATGTCATGGGAGGCTTTGCTTTAGTTACACTTTCAAGATAAAAAGATAAATTATTATTGCTACTGACACCTTTTGTTGTTTTTATTTGGAAGTTGTATACCTTTCTTATACAACTTCACCAGCCATATGTTCAAATATCATTGGACATGTTAAACTTAGATAAGTTTTCTTGGTCATAAAAAAACATTTTGGACAGTGCAAAATAGAATGTATATGGTCAGTAAAAATATTTGTTAAAAAGTTAACATATTAAGGTGATTTAAAATAGAAAAGTTCATGATTTGCACCTAACAATAGAAAAATACATTCTCAAAGTGAAGTAATAAAAAAATAAACAGATGGGCTATAAAGCTGCATTCTGTTGCATGGGTGTTTACCAGTATAATGCTAGTTCAGTAGTTTTTTATATAAACTATAACCTATATACTAGTTTGAGATAGAAAATGTAATTCAAGACTAACTATTTACTGTAAACAATTTTAGTATGCATGAATTTTATCTGCTTTATAAATAATTACATAATAGTAGAGGGTGCTTATAAGATTACTGGATATATAGAGTGGTCTTCATTCTTTAATGAAATAATGTTGAAAATTTAAAAAAAATATGTTTAAGAACTGTTTTCTTCTCTCCTAATTTAATATTCAGTCTGGCAAGTTCCATAGTTTTATTACTGTATGCTTTGAGCCATGTCACATCAAGTCTATGACAAATCCTTTAGTCTATTATTGTGTATTTTGAGCCACTTCAAATGAGTCGCACCAAACATGCTCACCCTTTCAGCCATGGGGGTGTTATGTTATGATCAATCCCACTATTAGTGGGTAAAAGATTAGCCCAAGAGTTGGCAATGGGTGATAATCACTAGCTGCCTTCCTTCTAGTCTTACACTGCTAAATTAGCAATATTGATGGATATACAGATACATTTCTGTATTTTTTGGAAGCTGAATGCAATCAATGCTATGTGGAGAAGGTATGTGCTCTACCAGCTGCTCCTCTAGTATCTGTATATATTCAGCACCTTTATAGTGGTTATCCAGTGCACTGTGTAGTTTTATTGCTGTGTGTTGATTTTGCTGTCTGAGTGATTTAGTATGTTGGTGGAATGGGATGGACAATGGCTAGTAGCTGTAAACACTATATTCATTGTATTTCTTCATCCCATACTTCTGATAGTAATACTATTAAGGTTATCAGGGCTATACTTTTAGGTATGTTGCTGTTAATTTCAAATTTTTGTGTGCAAAATTTTTCTTTACCTTATTTGACAAATCATAACCGTACAAGATATTGACTGCTTGTCTTGTTTATTCATATGTAAAAGTTACACAAATTATGATTTTTATATATAATTTTAGTTGCAAACACTTCTTATAAAGAACTAAAATGACATAGAATTTGTTTATGGAAAATGGTTGACCTATACTCTTGCATGCTGCTAAATGTTTACCATGTTGTTTTCTGGGTTTTACAGACCACAAAGCCATCAACAGTTCAAACTACCAATGGAGAAAACAGTTCATCTGAGCTTATAGTTAATACAACCACGGGAACAGCAATGGGGTCTTTACTGAAAGATACAACGAAGTTACAGCCAACGGCAGTACAAAATAAACCTATAGGTATATCCTATATTTTTTCTGTCTTTAAAAGGTAATTTAAGTAGGAAAAGGTTGGCTTTATTCAGTAGTCTTTAATTCAGTGATAAAAAAAGTTACTATTTAATCATGTGTAGACTAGCAGGCTCTTCTTGTATATCTGTAGATTCCCTTTTCAAAGAACCCTTTGTTTACACAGATGTTCTCTTAGAGCTTTTCCTGCCTTTCTAGTTTCACCCTTCTCATTTTCTTTCTCCAGCCTTTTCTTTGCCCTCTCTCTGATCCTTTGTATCATCAGCCCATAGAGGAGACTATGTCCTCTCTTCAGACAATGCATGTTGTGGAAAAGGCCCAAGACTCTTTAACAGAGTTTACCCCATCTTTTTATAGTTCCAAAGATGCCAGGAGATTTATTTCCTACCATGTTCTGTTAATGTTGAACCAAATGAGGAAAAAGTTTTCCACATCTGATGTGGATGTCTTGTCTTGAGTTGTTAATGACTTGGATATTTTTCTTCATTGTGACTCATCTAGCAACTCATTGCTTTCATCATCTTGTCCAAGAAATCAGATATTTTGGTTTAGGGTCCATACATTGAGGCTGACTACAGCTCTGTATGCTTTCCTTTAGGTCCTGATGGCTTGTATGGAGGATGTGCTGTAATGCTCATTAACACCAAATTTCCACTTTTTTGGTTACTAGTACATATCTTGCTGCTCTGGTGGATACTCTGAGTAAGAATTGATTTATCTCTATATTTATTCTCCTTTTCTTCATCCCAGGATGCTGTCTTTAATTTGGAGCACACTTTATCATTAGGTTTGAGAACATTAATGGATTGGACTGAAACTGTCTGTTGAATGAAAAGGTGACAGTGTTTTAACTTCTAGACTTTTTTTTTTTAGAACCTACTATTTCTGCTCTGCCATATATTTCACTGAAAGATAACATCTTTCAGAGTTCTTATTATTCCATTGATTAGCTCAGTTGTGCTTTCTTTAGTTTCTCCTCTTTTCAGTCTAGGAATATCTAGACCTCCATCTTTTACCATGATGTGCTACACTTTAATCTCCATGTGTGAATTTTGTTTAGTTTTCTGCAAGATGACCAGGTCTCTTTTTACTTGACTTTTCCAAAGCAGTTTTTTCATTTTTATAAACTCTGGTTACAGAAGAGTTCCTTTGTTGATAACCTTCCATCTTTCCATAATGATTCTCATTTTCATTCTTTGGTTATTATGGACTTCTTTTGGTTCTTTGTAATCAGTAGTTCTCCTCATCCAATTCGTCTTCCAGACTGGAATATGTTTACTTCTGAGAGCGTTGTTAAGCTTTTGGTCATTGTATCATGTTTGTATTGAGACATATTTTTCTTTCCTTTTCACATAGCTACCTTTTAGTGTCAGTCAACATAATCTTTTTCTGATGAAGGATTCCTTTGATATTTCTGTTTTAAGTGCTTTGCACCATCTATTTCAAAGGAACAGGTTAATATTATTCCTAGACTGTAACATCTTTTGTACAGCCCAGGAGTTAACTGAATGTTTCCTCTTGAATGTTATTCAGACCCTATTTATTTCTTTGTCCTGTGCAATCAGTATACTCTTATCTCACTCTTTTTGTTGTTGTTGTTAGAAGCAGTCATCATTGCTTTTTCCTGATGAGGAATTCCTTACTTGTAATTTATCTCCCTACACTCTGACTGGATGGTTGAAATAACTTATCTGGCTTGTATATTCCTCTGTGAAGGATAATAATTTTTGTCTTTTGATTGTCACTTCCTATTAAGTTTATCATCTCATGTTTTTTTTGCCTCTAGTCATCTATATCCTTTGGATGAAATCTTGAAGGTGCTGGTATGGTTAATCCTTAAACACCTTTTGTCACATTACTTGCATCAAATTATAGTTTTACTATGCTCTGGATTTTTTTCACTCTCCAAGTCAGTGTCTTCAATCTTCTCAGATTTTAAGGCTGTGAGTGGTTGACCTTTTTTCTGCATTAAAGTTTTGCCTTTCACCTTGAAGGAAAAACAAAAAGAAAAAGAAAAATATCACAAGAAGAAAGAAAAAACTAGAGACAATGGAATCTACATTGAGCTGGAAGGTCATTCCATGTCAACTCACCCAGAAAAAATCTTCCCAGTTCATGTCATAGAGTTCCTTGAAAAACTTTGAGCAAAACCTTCATTTTAATTTATTCAGCTATGAAGTACAGCTTTAGGATTTTACATGGATGTTTGAAACTGCTTCAGTAGTGTATGTTTATCTTCTAAGCCATACTGTACTAAGAAAAAGAATGGCTAAAACTTCACTCAACTAGACAGCCTACTCATCCTGTTCACAGTAACCTGTTGCATACTTTCTTAACAAGTTTATGTTACTCCTATTTATTATTATTTTAAAGATACAGTTTATACGTATATTTAGGCCTTTTGCTATATTAGTTTCTCTTAACAATGTTATTTATTAAACTTATATGCCACACATTTCATTGAACATTCCATCATATTGTTATTTAAATCTGTTCTTTCCAAACTTCTGATTGGAAAGGAAAATTCTCTGTATGCTAATGTTGTTTCTTATAGTTTGAATATTATGATATGATTGTTTTTTAGATCTTAAGGCTGACAGTGGAATTTAAGGAAATTCCAAAATGTCCATATCAAAGATGTATTTTGGCATTACTGTTCATTATAAAACTTATTTTTGATTAAACTAAGATATACATTTTAAACCACCTTTACTGCTTGCCTGCTTGTTCAAGCAAGTATGTATTTTGAGATAATCTTGGACTAAGTGTATCATCTCCAGTTGTATGTAGCAGACCACCTCTCTCTTATGATAGGTCTTACTTTAATTACTTGTCCTTTTCATCTTTAGAATCACAATATTTAAACTTTATCAACATTAACACTCGTGCCTTTTTCTTCTGGCATTGTATTTTATTTTGTATATTGTATTTTAGTCCATCATTTGGTTGTATTGGTTTTAATATCCCATTATATAAAAGGTGGGGTATTTTTTTTTTTTTTCATTCACTTTCTTCCTTTGTCAACTGCCAGCACTATGCTTGTTCAGCTTCACATTGGATGGATGTATTGTATGGTTATCTCTTTCATTCTGCTGAACTTACCAACGTGTTGTCTTTAACTCTTTCCAAAGATTTTTTAAATGATGAAAGCATCAATTGATGTCCTGTATCCAGGCAATTTGAAAGTACTCCATTCACTTCTTATGTTGACCATATTTTAAATATGTTTGATGTGCCTTCACTAAACAAAATCTAGGTTGTGATATTTTTTTCCTCTTATTTTCTCTTTCATAGAGGCTGTTTCTTTTATTCACACTGCCTTTGTTGTTTATCTGATATATCTAGGCAGAACTATGTTCTTTAATTAATTAACATTTGCTGTTTCAAACCATGTTTTAGAAATATATAATATAAGAGAAGTGTGTATAATCTATAGATGTCTTTAAGATACCTAAATATAAACAAAAATCCACCAAAGCTCTTGCAGCTGCATTATCTCAACATTGTTATTGATAAAAATACATTGACGAAAATTCTAATTAATTACTCAAGTGTATTAAACTCAAAGTTGTACAGTGACTTACCAGTGTTATATATTCTTAATTTTAGGAGAGATCCAGAAAAATGTGATACTGAAGGTAAGTTGTCTTTTGTATTATTATTCTAATATTTCATTTAATTGTTGCATTTGTTTTATAAAGTTTGAGCCATGCTTTTATTATAATAAAGTTTAATTTTGTATGGTTGTTGAAAAATATACATACTCTTATTTTGTGAAGTCAGAGCTCAGTAAGTACTGTGAAAAATGGAGTTAATATTTTAATGTTCTAAAATATGAGTTAAAATTGTTCACGTCCATGTATTTTTTAAATTTAAATTTGATTTTACACTTTAATTCCTCACTGAACAAAATTTCCTATTTGCGATCTAAGTCGAGAACCGTTTTCCAAGTATTACGTGGAGAAAAAATGAGGTATTTTTACATTAGTGCAAGTGGCTTAAATTCTGTTACAATGGAAAATTGTTTCAAAGTGTTAATACTTTTTTTATTTGTTAGCAGCATGGTGAAAGTGGTAATATAGGGAAATCACCTCATTTACATACAACTTTAATCCAAGGTTCCAGTAAAACTGTGTCTGCTCATTCCTTAATGGACATCAAACCCAAACCTTTGACTCAAGTTAGCCCTGAAGAAATTGAAGAAAGTATTGATAAACTAAGTAAGGTTTTCTGTGACTGACAGATTAAGTAACCATAAATTATTCCATTTGATGTATACAGTTTATGGTACTAGTAATTGTTTTGTATGTAGAATTGGTTAATATTTTAACTAGAAGTCTAAGAAGCCAGAGGGAAAGTTGTAATTTCTGCAATCAAGAAAACAATTACAAGTAAACCTGATAATGCATATATTATGTATCCAGTGAAGTAAATTACCACATAAGATTCTACTGACTTGGCATTTAAGTTATATGGGTACAATGTACACCATTTACATAGAAGGATGAACTCTACTTTTTAACAGTTGTGATACATTTAATTGCATTTTAACCAACTGTAATACAAAGGAAACTAGCAGATCTTCCTTCATAATTTCAAACTTGTTGTAAAAGAATGTGATGTTTATGTTATAGCTGAGATTATTAAGAAAATAGTTATGAAAGTGCTTTATATCTAGGGTATCAAGTAATCTCTTTTTTTAAAGCTTAACATTTATGTACAGGTGTAAAGATAGTTTTGTATTGTATAAAATTGTGTTCTTAAGGTACAGAGAGTCTATGACTGTCCACAAAGTTAAATGCAATAGTACCTGCTGTGTAAAATGTATAATTTCAGGTCTGATGTTAATTTTTTTTTGTTTTTATTATATATGTTTTCTCTGAAATTGACATTGTTAATATTGGTTGTTTAGCCCTTTCCAGATAGGTGAAAGACCATACCATTCTATTTGTTGACTTGCATTCAAAATTTTATCCAACTACTATTTTCTGAATTTATTTAATTTGGTATCAAACTGTAGTTTATGATCCAAATTTTTATATGGCACATTATATAATTTCATAATTTAAAAGTACATATTAAAAAAACCCATCTAAATATTGATTTTTGTTTGTCACGCAGTATGATGAATGCAAAACTGGTTCAAATTAGATGTTTGTGATGTCACAATACAAAGTCTGTACTTTTGTATGAATTAGGAATCCAAATTATCAATATTGTAATGCTAGAATATAAAATAAGAACCTCCATTTTTCCTATTTAAGATCTCTCTCATGTGCTGAATCTATACAGTGGCTCAACTTACCTCTTTCCATTTTGGAAACAGTCACTTTTATACACTTATTTCTGTGTATGACGTGAATAACCAATCAGAAGCACAGAATGTCCCTTTTTTCTTCCATTTGCAAATATAATGTCATCTTTTTCTTCCAATATGGTATTTCCTTCACAATGTTAGCTATTTTTGTTTGTTGCTGCCATCTATATGCAAACTTTATTATGCGTGCCACAAATCTTCTGTACTCATTTTAGTGCAATGAATGATTCTAATATGTGTCTGATGCAAATCATTATGCAACACTTCATACTAATAGGAGCAAAGTATATTCATGTGAAACATGTGACCCCCTCTATGTGTCTCTAGGGAACTATCACTTCCTATTTGGTAAAGCTTGCTCTCAGACTTCTTTCTGAAAGATTGATTTTTGTTGAGAGATTTTTCTATGTTTATTCACAGTTAGAAGGAAAGTTATGTGGGTCAACCTTTATCTCCAGATGTTGTTCCACTTTCACCTTGATGTACGAAACCTAGAAAAGTGGATGAGAATTTTGATAGTCTGATTTCTCCTCCTGAATGTTCTATGCCTTTCCATACTTTTCCTGAAGATTCTGTTTGGCCTTCTCCTTCCTATATCTTGTGACCCACATTGTTCATTACTGCTTGATGATACTTCCCAACATTCAGGTTCATGATGAACAATTTGCTTCTCAGGTGGGTGACAGTGTTAGTATGGCCTCGTCTCCTGCAAGTTTAGGACCAGAATTCCCTTGTATGTCATAGGGCTGACTGCCCATATTTTGCCCAATAACTGTAGGGTTCTGTTTTACGTGTTTCGGGCAGGCCCAAATCTCCTGTTAATCTCACCCATGCATAATGTTCCAATCTCTGTCTTACCCTCACAACTCTTTTGCAGTACCTTTCCACAATCCATTTCCAGCCTGAGACTTTTCACAGATATCCTGAGGGATTTCGTGGGACACTCTCTTTCTCCTTACCTTCACATTGGCTCATTTGTCAAATTCAGCTTTGCAAATGTGGCTTATCTATTATTAGGATCTTTTAGATTGTAATGCAATCTTACCTTGAACCCATTTCCTTATTCCTTATCTCCAAGATTTGTGTATGGCTACACTTATGAGACATTTCATCTTTGATATGATTCCAGAATCTTTGGAGTTTCAGGTGGCAGCTGTTCAGCAACAATCTACCCATTTCACACCTGGCATTCTGTTTATCTCCTTCAGAGCCAATTAAGGTGCTATTACAGTTTCTCATTCTTCTCCTTCTCAGACCTAACCTGCCTCTTTTTCTTGCAGTGCCACAGTTTGTTTTTCTTGACTACCCAGTGTGAGCTCAACTTGTGGCTTTCATTCATTGGGTTTTTATTCTTCGCTGTGTGTGGTTTCCCAAAAGACAAGAGACTGGAGGCCTGTCACTGATCTGTCTCATCTCAATCACTTTGCTCATTTCCCATATTTCTCCATGGAGTCCTACCTCACTCATTGGTGGGCATTTTTCTCTGGGTCTCTGGATCACCATAGATGGACATCTTCAATGCATATTTGCATAGTGTCATTTCAGTTTGATCTTATCCTTACCTTTGATTCATCCATCTAGGGGTGGTGTATCAATTTTGTATCCTGCCCTTTGGGCTGGCTTCAGTTCCTTATGCTTTTTGTGAAGTGGTGAGAGGTTCTGCTGTTCATCTTCATGCCCTAGGGCTTTTGGTCAGTTACACTCATCAGCTCCTCAAAACTGCTCAGGTGGACTGATTGATAAATTTGAAGAAGTCCTTCCTGCATCATACTTAGTACCTTGTGCATTTAGGTGTCCTTTCAACACTAATTATTGGGCCCAACCTTCTCCTCTCCTACTACATTGAGTAGAATTGTTTTTTGTCATACCCTGTCTGCTCCATCACTTTCTGCACATGAAGTTCTGTCTTGTTTTTGGGGATGTGGTCCTCTATGACACTGTTAATCCCCCCTTGGACTTGCCCACATACACCCCTTCAGTAGATTCTGCATAATCAGTGGAACCTTATTTGATGTCTTTTGGATGCTCCATCACCATTCATCCTTTTCTTGTAGACAATTTCCTTTGGTGGTTGGCCAAGACTCGTGCATCACCAGGTGTACCTCTCTTTCCTTGTCTGGTTTTTTACATTTCTTTATGGACACATCCTTACAGGACTGGAGTGCATGGGTTGATCACCAGAAGACTTCAAGTCATTGGTCTGTTGACAAATAGTCTTTACTATCAATGTCCTAGAGCTTCCCCTTCTTTGTCTTTGGATCACTTTCTTCCTACTGCCATATATTGTCTGGTGATGATCCATTCTGAAAATTTGATGGAGATGGCTTATATCACACAACAAGGAGTTATCGGTCAAGATTTCAATGTTTGAAACAATGCTAATCAGTTGATCCAACCCATGTCCTTTATCTATAACTAGTATAAGTAGATATTTCAGAATGGGGTAATTAATAATGTAACTGTGCTGATCGTGTTTCAGAACAAGCTTTGTATGTACAGGTGAGAGTTACTTATTAGATAGCAGAAAGAGCTATTTCATAGTTAGGCATTGAGCTTTAAGCTTAACTGTAGTTTTGTTCAATGCTGTACAGTTAATTCGAGACTATTTTTCATCAAGTAAACATTAGAGTGACAAAATTAAGTTCGAAGGAGAAATGTGGTTTTTGAAATATGATTTCCCCACATTTTTTTGCTTCATTTTTCAAAATGTTTGTTCTGTACTTACTAATTGTAAGATTTATTAGTTTTTCTTTATTTATTGATTGTAACATTTATTCATTGTATACACTTTTATCTACCAAATAAAAAAAGGTTAGAATAATTTTTGTAAAACAATGCACGGTACATTTCCTGTGTAATTTGAATGTTCTAGGGATAAATGAATCATGGTTCACACGCCTACATGTATATGTAAATGTATCAAAAAATATTGAACCCTTTATTAACCCCTATGTATGTGAATGGAATCAAAGTGAGCATGTCACTGTTTTTTGCAGCTATATTCAATGTTTAATGAAACATTTTTATTATGAATTTATATCAGTAAACTTGGCACCAAAGTATATTATACATTTTAGTTTAAGTTCAAAAAGAAAATTTTAAAATCAAATCTCGGCCGTAACCTCTGTTTATCACATGACACTTGTTTGCTCCAAATTGCCTATTTAAACATTCTTTCCACCTCTATTTCACCATTTATGATTCACTACAAATTACAAACTTATTACTGAAACATGAACTAATTTCATAAACTTCAGTCACTTTGATCTAAACCAAAAAGACCAACTCACCTGGCTGTTAATCTTATTTATGTACATTATGAAAATGTTCATTTTCTCACCAATAACTTTATTATTTAAGCCTTTATTGGTTGTTTAAAATATTTACTACATGCAAAATTATTTCAGACTGAAAAGTCTGTTCTGTTGAAGAATTTGAAAAATCCATTAATTCACTAAAACATTCAAGGGTCATGGCTTGGTGTTCCATAGTGTAAATATTGACTATCATCAGTTTTTGTTTGCCTAAAATTCTAATTATATTGGTGAATATGAAATATACATTGTCTTACCAAAAGTCTTAAAAATTAGAGAAAATCAAGTGAAAGTAAATATTTTGACGGCCCGGCATGGCCAAGTTGGTTAAGGTGTTTGACTCATAATCTAAGGGTCACGGGTTCGAATCTCTGTCACACCACATATGCTCGTCCTTTCAGCCATGGGGCCATTATAGTGTTACGATCAATTCCAGTATTCATTGGTAAAAGAGTAGCTTAAGAGTTGGCAGTTGGTGGTGATGGCTAGCTGCCTTCCATTTATTCTTACACTGCTAAATTAGGGACAGCTAGCACAGGTAGCCCTTGTGTAGCTTTGTGCAAAATGTAAACAAAACAAATATTTTGACATCCTCTTAGCATTGCAGTAAATACTACACATTTATATTAGTGTTTGGAAATTGCTTCATGGGTTCATTGTTTTTAACTGTTGTGTTAATACGTATCTGTTAATCCAAAATTGGTAGATGAGTGCTAAGCTAATGGGTGAGCAGAACATTTGTTCACAAGCTAAAATTAAAAATTGTTTTAAAAATTTAAATAAAATAAGAGATTTAATTTGTCTTCTAAATGTTTACAACTTTTAAATTATGTGCTTATAAACTATGGTCTTTTCTTTTTTAACATACTTTTCATTTTTAGAAAATAAATTACTGGAAGAGAAATGTTTCCAAGAACCAGCATTTTGGTTAGTTACTATGAAAATGTTGCCTGAAAATCCTTTGTGTTTAGTCTGCACAAAAAGCACATCAGATCTTGTTCCAGATTCCACTAGTATAGATGGTTATGTTTGGAAATGTGGATATGAAAGGTAAGTAAATTAACTTGTGTATTTTTTGTATCTCGGAACAGTTGGTGTGGGTATTAACACTTTTACTAATAAAGCAATGAACAATGTTTCCATCTTCCAAGGTCATCTTCAGATTGAATTTTTTATTTGTAATATTTAAATGTCCACCACTGGTACAGCAATAAGCCTATTGATTCACAATGCTAAAATCAGGGGTTTGATTCTCCTCAGTGGACTTAGCAGATAGGCTGCTGTGGCTTTGCTATAAGAAAAACAAAACACAATATTTAAATGGTTTTTAAAATCACAAGGTCTTACAAGGAAAGCCTAATTGTAATGCTACACACTTTGTTGTGTTAATACTAATTCATGTATTAATATCAATTGTCTTTTATAAATTGTTTTGCCCTACTTTTTTTTTGACAGGTTTATAGACATTAAAACTTCCATTCATTTCTGGAAGAAAAATATATGAAACATTTTCTTTTCTTTATGATTACATTTATTCATCTGAAACTTAGGAACATTTAAACCAAAACTGATTATTTGTATTAAAGATAATTTATTGTGTTTTATGAAGGAAAATTATCTTTTACCCTTATTGATCAATTTATACTTTACAAAGCAATGACACATAATCATAGCTAAGAAAATTGAACAGTTGTTAACTACTAATTGGACATTATTTTTATACTGAAACAATATTCATTTCACTCAGTTGAGTTTAGAAAAGGTTATTATTACTGTTGCTTTTCATTTCACATTGTAAAGTTCTCATTGTTCTCAAGTGATCTAAATCTGATATTTAGAGATTGTCTCTATTACTAAGTTGTGTATACTGTATTACCAAAACTATTTGGACAGTAAGAAAATGTTCAAGGTCTTTAATTCCCAATTGATTATTATATTTCTAAGAGGATGTTGGTCCACTTTGGCAACTGTTACTGCTTGGAACCTAACACTATCCTTTGGTAGATGTAAGGTATAAGGTAACATTGCATTGTCTTCCATCTGACAATAAACTTGTCAGTTTAGTATTGGATCATGGTCATTGACTCTGGTCCCTGGGAAATGTCCCAAGATGTCCTGTAGTGGTTCACTTAGTTTTCCTTGAACCAGGTCCTAACAATCCATCATCAGTGTGGCAAGTTATACCCTATAACTTGAGTGCTTTTCAAGAGGAACTATTCTCCTTTCAGGGCAAACTGAAGAAGAAATGTCCATCTTTTGATAGTGCTTGGATTATAAGGTATATCTTTGTGTCAAGTAGATTTCTCGAAACTAAGTTTTTCTAACATCATTAAAGGCTCTAACCATAGTATTATGTCAAAATTGGTACTGCAGCCATGTACAAAATACCAACATAAGATGAAGCATTTATCTTTCCCGTAGCTAGTCCCTCATTCAGTCCATACCTTGGAAACCATCCCCAAACCATTAAATGTCCTCCTACATCTTTCACGTCCCTCATTCAGTCCATACCTTGGAAACCATTAAATGTCCTCCTCCATCTTTCACGTCCCTCATTCAGTCCGTACCTTGGAAACCATCCCCAAACCATTAAATGTCCTCCTCCATCTTTCACGTCCCTCATTCAGTCCACACCTTGGAAACCATCCCCAAACCATTAAATGTCCTCCTCCATCTTTCACGTCCCTCATTCAGTCCATACCTTGGAAACCATCCCCAAACCATTAAATGTCCTCCTCCATCTTTCACGTCCCTCATTCAGTCCATACCTTGAAACCATCCCCAAACCATTAAATGTCCTCCTCCATCTTTCCGTCCCTCATTCAGTCCATATCTTGAAACCATCCCAAACCATTAAATGTCCTCCTCCATCTTTCCGTCCCTCTTTGAAACCATCCCAAACCATTAAATGCCCTCCTCCATCTTTCCGTCCCTCATTCAGTCCACACCTTGGAAACCATCCCCAAACCATTAAATGTCCTCCTCCATCTTTCACGTCCCTCATTCTGTCCACACCTTGGAAACCATCCCCAAACCATTAAATGTCCTCCTCCATCTTTCACGTCCCTCATTCAGTCCACACCTTGGAAACCATCCCCAAACCATTAAATGTCCTCCTCCATCTTTCACGTCCCTCATTCAGTCCACACCTTGGAAACCATCCCCAAACCATTAAATGTCCTCCTCCATCTTTCACCAATGGGACAGTACAGTCACTTGTGTAGCACTTGAGCAGTTAATGCCAAACCCAAATTTGACCTCTGGAAGTAGACAATATGCTGTGATTAATCATTTTGCATGGTGTATTTCCAATGTTCAGTTCAACAATTTTGATTTTCCATACACTATTTTAGTTGCAGATTCTTTGCATTCAGGTTTGTAATCTATGGCTTGTAAGCATCAGCTCTTCCTTGAGAACCTTGAATAGACAGTTTCTATCAGATTGTGGATGTGGTAGCATCAATTCCAGGACACTTGTTGATTTCATACATGATAGATTTAGTGCCAGACATGCAGTTACTTGTAACCACATGTTTTAAGGTTCTTCTGGCCTGATTTGACACTTAATTTGGACTACCTGTCTTAATTTCAACATTGGCATGATCTGTTGTCTTTCCTTTCATAATAACATTATCCCTATTTGTGATGGAAATGATGCAAACACCTTACCCTCTACCATTATCACGCACTCAATAACCATTCAAAAATCAGTCAGTTCTTTATCTTGTGAAATTATGGTTAGAACTGAGATTCATACCTGCTGAACACGTTTATAAAGCGTTTACTAATTTGCAGTGAGAAAAATGTATAAATACAGATTAAGATAGTTGATGTGAGATGGTTGTACTGTCCTAATGCTTTTGGTAATGTACTGCATGTGTATTATAATTAAAATGCTGTGGAAAATTACATTTTATGAATTTTTTCAGATGTGGAAAAAAATCTCAAATTATTCGACCAAATTTCTTTGGACGATTTGGCATTCCCTTATCCAAGCTTTTGCAGTTGACCTATCATTGGGCCATTCAGTCTGACCTGAATGACACTCTTGGTGAAGTAAATGTAGATGT
Organism: Tachypleus tridentatus; assembly: GCF_004210375.1. Taxonomy (NCBI): domain Eukaryota; kingdom Metazoa; phylum Arthropoda; class Merostomata; order Xiphosura; family Limulidae; genus Tachypleus; species Tachypleus tridentatus. The sequence goes on along the minus strand of NC_134837.1, from coordinate 259,289,000 downwards.
GTATATGGCGAGGTCAGTATGGAGAGCACTTCAGGAGGTTTGTGCTAGGGCTCTTGTACTCAAGTCAAAAAAACTTGGTGGGCCTGGTACCATGGTTGAAGTTTCTTTTGCATACATGGGTAGGTTTAGTATACTTGGAGCTTATGACAGAGAAACTGGAAAAGTTAGAATGAAAGCTATATCTTCATCGATGGGTTGGTCTGCATCTGTTTACATTAGAAGTTTGGAACCATGGCTGTTACCCAACTCTGTGATTGTGTCTTCAGAAGAGAGGATGAAAGACATTACAGGAGTGGCCATACCTTTATTTTAGCTCATGTAGGGGCTTCAGAGGAAGAAGAAAATAATGTTCACAAAGTTAGGAATTACCTCTATGTACAGCTTAGTGCCATGTTTGGACAGTTCATTGTTGCTCAGCTCAAACTTGAGACTGTTCAAGGTTATTTGGATGAGATTCAGTGGAGAGAGAGATTTGGCACCAACCCTTATGATACTTTTTCAAACATTATAACTGACATTGGTGAGCAGAGTGGAAGAAAAAGTGAGTTTCTGGTGTCATGACTAGCTGAGTATTACATGTTACTATCTGTTATGTTGATAACATATGTTACAGTGTGGAAACGATTATATTGCTATTTGTTTTATCTTAAGTTCATGGTACTATTGTACACACGGAAACAAACAACTAGTTTTAATGTTTTGTAAATTTGAGTAAGTAATGAATTGCTCAACTTCCTGTGTCATTAATATTATTTTTCATTATTTATTATTATTTCTAAGATTTACACTTATGAAGGTTTTTAGCTTAATATATTAATTTAGTATCAACGTAAAGATTCTAAGTTAGCCAAATTTTGTGAGTTGTTATTGGAATTATGTCAGAAAATATTAATGATAAAAAAGGTTCCCAAATGATAAACAAAGCTCTCTAAATAGTATATATTTAAATTTCTTTGTATATTGGTTTATGGCATTAGGTACTTCTAGTTGCACATACAGTACCATCAGTCATGTTTGATGAAATTGCTTTGTCTGCTACAAATTATACCATATTTGTTGATATCCATACATACATTAATGATTTTTTTTTTAAAGTGCTTGTTTGGTTGAGAAGTTAGACTTTATAATGGAAGTATTAGAAAAAACAGAGCCAAAAAAAATCCTTCAGTTCCTGCTTAGTAAGCTAATAACATTTTAATAGCTTTGAACATTTTATGATATCCAGTGCACAGATTTTTTTAATGTTATGTTTTCAGGTAAAATAATGTAGTTAGGATTTAAATTACTAAGTGCAGAGAAGCTCCAGGACATAAAATGTTCTTACTTTTATATCTGTATATATGTAAAGTCAGGCTGTCTTTTAAATCTTTCAATGCCACAGTTTATTATGAGGAATTGGCTGAAAGTTTGTGTAGAAACTGTTAGATCCACATAGATTCAGTTGATAAACAATCATATGAAAGGTTTTAAACTGGAAAGCCATTTCAATTTTCACTACAGAAAGCCTATGACAAACAAAAATATTTAATACCATGCATAACAGTTTTGGTAAATCTCTCAAATAGACTATATTTTTTAATTTGCAAAGAAAAGATGAGGTTAATAGGTTACTAGAGCTAAATCAATTTTTAGTTCAATGCCAGTATCTGCAAAATGTTATGAAGTTTGTAAGTTGTCAAGAATAACATTTTTTTTTAAATAAAATGCATTAGTATACTTGAAAATATTATATTTTTTTTATGGTTACTCAGAAAAATATATTAAATGCTGTTTTATTTGTAATTACAAAATTAAAGCAAATAGATAAAAAAAAAGGAAAAATGTTTTTAAAGATATGATTATTTCATCAAGAAGACAATATAAATGTATATAAATTATTGAATAAGCCTAAAAATGATTCTTTTTTTAAGAAAAGTATTTTCAGCTGTGAAAGAAAGAGCCCCAACATGGCCAGGTGGTTAGGGTGCTTCACTCAGAATCTTAGGGTTCTGTATTTGAATTCAAAAATATTTCATAAACTTGAAGGTAACTTTAAATAGAAGTAAAATGGTAGAAGTAGCTGTAGGTTTAATTAGAATGATCTGATGTGCAGTGGTCAAAACTAGTACTAGGAGTTACAATAAAGGACAGAGTAAGTAATTACAAATAGGAATAAACTATTTTTATACAATAACAAGAGAAAGTGTAATTGAAGAATAGGAAAGAAGGGAAACTGTATTTCTTGATCACAAGAAACCCACTTGAAATAAAAATGTATCTCAGAATGGTTGGTATGGGTATTAACACTTTTACTATTACATAGAGAACAATGTTTCAACCTGAAGATGACGTAGGTTGAAACGTTGTTCTCTGCTTTATTAATAAGTGTTCATACCCATACCAGCCAGAAAGTATATTTGATAAGTTTACTTTAAAGTGTTTAATTATAGTAAGACCATATTTTATGTTTTAACATTTTTAAAAGAAGCGTGTAATTAATGTTATTCAAGTTTTGTTCAAAAGTGGTATTTGAACCTTGTTGTTGTAGATTATCTGTAATAGTATATCCTGAAGTGTGAGTGATCATGAGACTGGTGTAAAATAAAATGAGAATAAGAATGAAGAAATTAAGGATATTAATGTTAGGTGATATATATCAGTTATTGTAAAATGTATAGATTGGACAACACTGAGAAGGATAATTTATTGTAAGTAGGGAAAGAATATTTTCTTTTCACACATTTTGTATAATACTTAGTTAGTTTGTATGTGTGTGTGGGCATAATGTAAACCATTTTGTGCTTTATATTTTAGTCTCATCAGTTGGTCCTCAAAAGCAAAACCAGCTTCCTGAAAATGTGATAACTATGATTGGGGAAAAAAATGACTTGAAGTATCAAAGAGAATACAAAGGCCAGGTCAAACGTCCTGCTGAAAATATAGTTCAAAAAACAGCAGCAGCAACAACAACAACAACAACAGCAGCAGTAGCAACACCACCACCACCAAAGAAACCAAAGTCTGGTAATATACTGAGAATATTTTATATTTCTTAATTAAAAAAGAGAACAAATATTTTTACTTGTACAAATGGTAATCAGTATTGAACTGGAATTTGTCCTTCATGTTGTGTCTAACAATATCCGTTACCTCTCTCAACATGGGCTTGGTCAGCTTGACTGAACACATGACCTCTTTATACTCTTAAAGTCTATAGACTTAATTCTTCTAGTATTCAATATATTGTGTATATTTAGCAATCTCTCAATTAACAGTGTCTTTCATCTAAAAAATCCAATTTTTTTAGTGAAGTGCTTTTGATAAACTAAACTAAAGATCAGTCCAATAATATATTAAGTATTTGTTTTAGATATTCCATGTGCAATGTAATTTTCATGTTAAGATTAAAAATGCTCTTCATCTCAAAAATTTCAAATTTTTCTTTGTTTAATTTCTAAGATCTCCTAAATGCATTTTGAACATTCATATTTTTAGCAAAACCTGATATTTTGTCTTTTATTTTGTGTATTTTAACTGAAAATGGGATTAGTTAATTTGACAAATCTCATAACCACCAAACAAAGAAATTTGAAGTAAATATAAATCAACCTTTTTTCTTTCTAGAATGACTTCATATTGCAACATGAACTGCATTTGTTTATCTTATACAGCTTTGTAATTGTAACAGTATACACATGTTTATAACTAAGTTTTATTTCCCTTTGAACTGTGTGTAACTTCTGTCTGTGCTATTACAAGTTGTATATCACTCAGGGTATGTGCAGCTCACCTTACGCTATTGGATTACATTTACTTACCTGCTGCTTGCGTGGTGTCTCATGAAACATATTTGTTATATAAATAGTATTATTTATTTCACTTAATCTGATCTTAACTAACCTAAAAATATCCCTATTTCATATTTTTGTAACTTTTATATGAATAAATGAACATGAAAAACAAGAAATAAGACACTTAATTGGTTTTCTCCTTTCTTGCCATCACTTGTTGAGGATATTTAAGCCTACTTCTTTATATTAATTGTAGTTATGGATTTGGTTATAGTTACCGTATTTTCCACCTAATAAGCCGAATTTCTGGCCCTAAATTTTGGACCTGATTTTTGGGGGTCGGCTTATTGGCCGATCACCAGCTTTGGACCAAAAAATACCGAAGACCAAAATCGGCCCCAAAATCATACCTTTGATCTCACAGTTACGACAAAGTTATTTCAGTTGAATAAACTTTATTTATTAATAGAAAAAGGTCTATACATTACGAATGACATGTATTCATAGAAATAACAAAATTCATAAAAAATACACACTTTAATCTCAGAAATTTATTAAAATCCATCACATTCATCATCTTCATCGTCAGAAGCACCAAATAATAGATTCCAATCCTCGGCAGAGACCTGGTCGTCGTACGGGTCATTCTCTGGTGTTATTAGCTGAGTGAGTGGAATGTTGTCTTCCTCGTCGTCGTCCAACCACAACATATCATCTTCCGTTCCATTTGAGATGCTGCATTTTTTAAATGACTTCTCCACAGTTTCAACACTAATATCGTCCCATGATGTCACGACCCACTCACAGACGGTAGCGAGTGATGCAGTGCGCATATTTCCGCAGCAGTAACACTTTGATTGCGGAAACCATCCACTCATTCCAGCATTGACGGAGCCTGTCTTTAAAAGGTTTATTTAAACACACATCTAAGGGCTGTATCACAGATGTCAGCCCACCAGGAATAACTGCAATATCGGTATTGCATCTTTTGATCGTGGCTTTAACGTTTTCACACAGGTGGGACTTAAACATATCCCAAACAAGCAGAGATCTAGATTTCATCAGTTCGCCAGGACGACGCGCCCACACTTAGTTAATCCACTTGATGCATCCTTCGTCATCCATCCATCCGTTTTCTTGTACACGGACGATCACTCCTTTCGGAAATTTCTTCTACTTAGGAAATGTTTTTCTAAGCACACACTCTTTCTTCCATTCACGGACCTGTTTTTCATTCACACAGTAATGGCGAGCGGCATTCATATTTGAGGTTTTTAAGGCTAGCTCTACTACTTTCAGTTTAAAAGCAGCATCATAACGCATTCTTTTTTTTGCAGGTGTAGACATCTTTGGCTTTTGACGGTACAATGATAAACTCCCACTATATACCCCTGGTATCTATACCCTGGGTTAGTGATTTTAATTACTGAGTAAAAATTCTGGAATTTCATTAGTTACCTAATTACAGTGAGTTGAGCCAATAACGAATGACATATTGATTCCATCTCTGTCTCAATACGACACGTTCTGCTTTACTACAGAACACCAATGATCACACACAACATGCATGCTGATGCTGAAATGAGACTAAGAAATCATTTTGAAGAAACTTGTCACTTCTTAAAAATGGCCTCGGCTTATTGGGTGGTAATAAGCAAAAACCCTCATTTTCAGAGCTGAAAATTGGCCTCGGCTTATTCTGCGATTCGGCTTATTAACCGGAAAATACGGTATATTTAGTTATGTAGTTATAGCTTTATTGAATTACATAATGCACCAAATACACTAATAACATACAAAAAGTAGACAATTTCCCTTAAGTCCCAAATTTTTTTGGCTTTCTGATTTTGCTACAAAAGCTAATACAAATTTATGTGTGCTAGTTTTTAAGTTCTTTACTGACACATTGTTTTCTGGGTGTAATTGATTGTTACCTCTTTGAAATGCAGTGTTGTACAATATGCCATTTGATTGATGAAAACATTAATTCTCTATCAGTTATATGTACTATATAATTAAACATAAGAGAGGACTAGTAATAAATCCTGAAAAAGAGGATGTGATGATGAAGGCTACAAAAATTGATTTGTCTGAGCAATGATGATATTATGAGCAATGATGATATTATGAGCAATGATGATATTATAGTGAGTAGTTTGATTGATTTCTTACGTTATCAAGGGGCGGTGGGAAAAAATGAAGATAAGATACCTAAAGAAAATGTGGCCTTCCAAGATGAAAATAAAAAAACAATTAATTCATGTGGTCTGCAAACAAAACATTTAGGATCAGAGATTGACAAAAAAGTCTTAGATTCTATTGTATTTGGGGGGGATTCTTAAGTTATGAATAAAATAAAACATAATGTTCAATGAAGACAGTGAGATGATAAATGATCGTTCATTATTTTATTTACCTATTAATAAATTGGAGACATGCATAAGTAACTTAAGACAAATTCATTTAAAACACTTAACTAATTTTCTTTTATTTTAGTATTTAAAGTATTCTTGTTTCCCTGAGTTTCAAAACTTCTACTAGTGTTACTGTGGTTTTTTCTGATAACCAACATATGTATTGACTAGTCAGTAATAGAAAAGTCTAGCTTTGTAGTAATGGTAGTGCTGAGAAAGCTACAGATAATTGTCTGCTAGTTCAGAAAAGGTTTTTCTTTCATTATCAGTACTTAAGGAATCTACTGATGCAAAGCAAACTGCCATATTGTAATTATTACTTCATTGCATTATAATATTAATTCCTTAGTACCAACTATTATACTTTATATCTAAAACAATGAATTACTTATACACGAACGTAAGTTTATTAAGAGTGCAAAAAACAGTAATTTAATTTTCTCTCGTACAACAAATAAAACATTACAAAAAGTATTTTTTTCAGTGTAGTGCAGTTAGATTATTTCAAATGAACGTTTTTTACATTGTTTATTATTATACCTCTTTCATAATAAATTATCTTCTTTTTTTTTCATATAAAAAGTTTGTTTGTCGTGATAGCTAAGATGTCGTCTCAATGAGCCATGGTATTAAATAGAAGGCTTCTTCAGCAATGAATGCAGAAGATACAGTGTGCTTGACCTGTTATATTGTTCTTTACTACACACTTAGGGTCATATAAATACTGATAGGTTAATCATTGTGAGAGATGTTGAGTGGCTTAAAAAATTTTGCAAAATCATTGGAGTTAAATATGCAGTAATTAGGATTTTTGCATTACACTTTGATCAGTGTAAAGAAATGCAGAAAAAAGTTATGAAATTCCAGTATCAAGACAATTTTCAAAAGATCAAGCTTTTTTTAAATTTACCCATAAAAAGGGAGGTAAAACTTCTAAAGGTATACAGTTTATAATAAAGTGAAAGAGGTTCTGTTGTTAGGTAATATTGTCAAGTTATATTTTCTTACATCTTTTGTTAAATATTTTTTGAAACCATAACCTTATACACTTTTAAGATAAAAATCAACCATCTGTCATTTTGTTTGATTACGTCTAGTTGACATTGAATAATGTATGGATTGTAAATATTTAATTTTTATAATATTCAGTTTAGGCTGAAACTTGTTATGGATTCAAAAGGTGCTACCTTTGCTCTTTTGTAAGTTTATCATAGTAGTTGGTTTTAAGCTAAAGCTTTTTATAATTTTTTTTAAGCACTGCAGTATATATAAAGAATTGTTTTAAATAAAGGATGTTAAATTTGAAATTTGTTACTATTTTATCACAAGGAAGTATTAATTTACACAATGTACAAAGTCAAATGTGGCAAAGTATAAACATAGAAAAGTCAGATATTTCTACAATTATGTGTTTTATTTCAGATGAAGGTGTGTATGTCATACTCTCTGAGTATTACTATGCAAAAAAAGAAGGAGATAGTGAAGAAATAGGAAAAGAATCAAAAGAAAGTTTCCAGTTTAAGGTTAGTGCAGGTCGTGTTCTACTGTTAACCTTTGGGCTCTTGTTGTTTTTATTTATCACTTAATTCGTTAATTTTTGATAGTGCATTTCATACGTTGCTATTAAAATAAAGCTAATGGCACTTGGAGAGAACTGTAATAACTACATTTAAACTACTACAATATAACAGCAAACAATGCACCTTTCTTGTTTACAACAGCTTATTTATTAGAACTAGTTGATTCAAGAAAACATTGAAAAATAATTTTAGTTCTTGGGGTAGTGATAGTGGTTTGTTTTCATATTACCAGTGCACTACATGCAGGAACAGTGAGACAAGTAACCATGGCTTGTTATGAGATTATCAGCTATAAACTGAAACATAAAGCAGCTGTGATAACAGGAACTATAATTACAATGGTGTCACCTGCAGACCTGTAGCTACAGCAACTATAATTTTAAAGTTGTCACTTATAAACCAATAGATACAGCAGATGTAATTGTAAGGTTGTCTCTTACAGACCTATAGGATATAGCAACTATAATTATAAGGTTAATATTTTTAAACTAATTGGTTCAGAAACCATAATTATAAGGTTGTCATTTATAAACATATAGGTTCAGCAACTATAATTGTAAGGTTGTTATTTATAGACTAATAGTTCACTGACTATAATTATAAGGTTGTTGCATATAGACCAATAGATAAAGTATTTATAAAGTTATCTGTGAAGTGGTATACACAATTAAGATGTTCAATAGTGTAGTGTAGGTGTAAATAGAAGTGATGAAAGTATTATCAACTAAAAACTAGTATTAAGATAAATGAATGGAATATAAATGTATTAAAAATCAATTTTATTATGGATGATTTATCTCATGTCTTAAGTACATTTCTGCAATTCATAAATCATACTTTCTCACACACCAGAAATTTAATAATGTTCCCTCAATAATTAACAAAGAAAAATATTGTGTTAAAAGAATGGAAATTATGGAAAATATGTATTCTGATTGGTATGATGACGTATGCTAATTATGTAATTGCTATTTAAAAATTTTTATAATATGGAACTTTTTCAAAATTTAGCTGTGGGTTATAGCCCCCCATTACAAAGTGCCTTTAAAGAAATCTTTACTTGTAACTGTTGTTGAATTATATAGGTTACAATTTGAAATCTATTAAGAGATACTGTTTTTATTTAGTGTCATTTTTGCAAGAAGATATTAGACAACAACATAAGAGTCATGAAGCACATAAACTGTCACATTGAGAACAAACGACAGAAAAACCCAGACTTGAGTGATCTCACACAGTGCAAGTTCTGTTTCAGAGACTTTGAGACCCCATTCAGCATGCAGTGTCACATTGAAACGGTAAAATACTGACTCTCTAGCTTGAAGATGTCTGTTTTGAAAATAACAGTTTGGTAATATCTGACATCTCTTTGTTCTTAAACTTGCTTAACTGTCATTAATAAATTTATTTTAAATAAAATAATGCTAAATAATAAGTGTCAGAATAAGATAACTAAACTAATGTTCTGTTACTAATCCTTGGAAACCTGATTCACAAGAAAATTATTATCAAATTGATAGTAATTATAATTTACTAATCTACTTTGTTATTAACAAAATAATTGTTATTAATTATTAGATATCTAGAATTACAAATACTGTTTAAACATGATAAGTAATATCTATTGTATTGTACTGTAATTTTATTTGATTTTAGAGACTGTGTAAGCATGTGGATAGATCTATTTTTACTCCAGTATACTTTTAATGTCCATGTTACAAATAAAATAAACTGTAATCTTTGGAGTTCCAGCTACATGTAGAAAAATCTCATTTCTTTAATAATATGTTTGTTTTTATAAAGAAATTTGTTGAAAAGCTTTTTGACTATAGTGAATGCTATTAGTTTCTTTTAAAAAAATTACAGCACACAAATGTTAAGTTGTGAATATCACCTTCTATATGGTTTACAGGTACATATGAAGATGGATGCTTCAACTTGCCAAATTTGTAATCAGGCTTTTTCGTCCAGATTTACTCTTTGTGCTCACATGAAATCTGTGCATGTGGAGTGTGAAATGCCATATGTCTGTAAGGTGTGTAACTTCAGGGCTTCAGTGCATCAGCAAGTGATAGAACATTTCCAACAGGTATGTATTTTTGTGTAAATTTATTTTCATTATCCATTGGTGCTTATTCTAAATGCAGGTAGCTAGTAACGACAAGGGATTCCTGTAGTTTATTGCACTATTCTAAATGCAGGTAGCTAGTAACGACAAGGATTCCTGTAGTTTATTGCACTATTCTAAATGCAGGTAGCTAGTAACGACAAGCGACAAGGGATTCCTGTAGTTTATTGCACTATTCTAAATGCAGGTAGCTAGTAACGACAAGGGATTCCTGTAGTTTATTGCACTATTCTAAATGCAGGTAGCTAGTAACGACAAGGGATTCCTGTAGTTTATTGCACTATTCTAAATGCAGGTAGCTAGTAACGACAAGGGATTCCTGTAGTTTATTGCACTATTCTAAATGCAGGTAGCTAGTAACGACAAGGGATTCCTGTAGTTTATTGCACTATTCTAAATGCAGGTAGCTAGTAACGACAAGGGATTCCTGTAGTTTATTGCACTATTCTAAATGCAGGTAGCTAGTAACGACAAGGGATTCCTGTAGTTTATTGCACTATTTTAAATGCAGGTAGCTAGAAAACGACAGGGGATTCCTGTAGTTTATTGCACTATTTTAAATGCAGGTAGCTAGTAAGATTCCTGTAGTTTATTGCACTATTCTAAACAGCGACAAGGATTCCTGTAGTTTATTGCACTATTTTAAATGCAGGTAGCTAGTTAACAACAGGGGATTCCTGTAGTTTATTGCACTATTTTAAATGCAGGTAGCTAGTAACGACAGGGGATTCCTGTAGTTTATTGCACTATTTTAAATGCAGGTAGCTAGTAATGACAGGGGATTTCTATAGTTTATTGTACTATTCTAAATGCAGATAGCTAGTAACAACAAGGGATTCATGTAGTTTATTGAAAGTTTTTTAAAGCTAAGAATTCTTTATTGTATTAGATAAACAAGGGATTATCTACGTAATTTTCCAAGTTCTCTAGTGGAGCACATGTTGTATACATTAAAATGTTTAGGTAAATGATTCAACCTGTTTACTCCTGAAGATGTGCACATGCATCCCCAACTACATTGTATTTGTGATTTCTGTTTGGAACGTACCTGCGTTGATGGTAGCACCCTGTGTTGTTTTTCATATTCTAATGGAAGCAATAGGGAAGATAGGTGTTATCATATTATCCTTGCTTGGGGAAAACTGGTGGGTGGGTTAAAACAGTTTGTATTCATATATTACATATGACTTTAGGGATCAAAACAACACTGAACAATTTCCTAATGACAGTGAAGGAGATTTTACCACCTCTGTCACAAGTAAATTGCCAAAACCTGAAGATGTTCAACATTTGCCAACAAAATCCAAAACTGATCCAAACAGTAAAAATAATGATTTAAAAAAATAAAAATAAAAATTGTGCAGTAAAGAGGGAAAAATGCAAAGATTCAGTTTCTAATGTGTCCTGAATTGCCTGGACTTTGTTTGGATCTATTTTCTAGATTGTTCCATAAAAAGTCTTTATGACATATATGTCATGTTAGATGTATGTTTTAATCAATTTTTATCTTTTATTTGAATAAAATAATTTTTCCAGAAGTTGCATTTAAATAAATTTCCACACACCCATTTTCAATAAAAGAAACTGTATAATTTAAGTTTTTGATTTATATTATTATTATTGTAGTTTAAATTGAAAATGGTAATATTGCACTAAAACTTTTATCAGCATTTGCTGCAGGTGATGCCTAATATCCATGATGAGAAAATTACTTGAAGTAAAAAGTGTATTATAATGGTGATTAATATGGGTATTAAAATACAATACCTTCTGAGGTCATCTTCATGTTAACAAAAGGAGGGTGAAATATTGTTCTGTACTTTTATTTTAATTAAAGTTTTAATACCTTAATGTTTATGATTGCAGTAGTTAATGAATAGATGGCATTACATCATGAGTTGATTCCAATTACTGTCAATGAAAAAAGAGTGAAATAGCTTATTATTTGCTGTACGATACAAAGATAGTTATTTAAGTAATGGTCCAATTAATGAACATTACTATAAGTAAGTTTTGCTAACTAGTAATTGCTTTCTGTTAATTGTTCACCAAAAGCTAAAGTTTGTGATACTAGTATCTTTTAATGAATAAATTGCATTTATGTTAATTTATAATTAACATGTTAACATAATTAACTATTATGTTAATTTATTTGATAAAAACCAGTTGTGGTGCACTTAGGATCTAACTTCTTATTTATTTCATTTCTGTTTCTGTGTTCACCAGGTTCATAATGGTTCTGACAAGTTCCAGTGCCATTACTGCTTGGAAGTGTTCACTGCTCGTATATCTCCTGTCCAGAAGATTGGAATGACCCAGAACTTTTTCCTCCATCTTCAGAAACACCAGTTGAAGTCTCAGTCTCGCAAGTGCCCAGCGTGCTGCTTAGTTTTCACCAATTCTAATAACGTTAAGATGCACCGAACCACAGATCACGTTAGCATGGCGGAAGTGGAAGGTTTGTTTGAACTAGTGTTGTCACAGTGGATACTTTCGACACATTCTGATTGCAGAATCTCAAGATACTTAGAATTCTGTATAGTTACCTTGATGTTTCTGAAACTTATAATTTTTGTGGCATTCCAGAATGTGGTTAAGATTTTTAGTGGTACCTTTGCCATTCAGTTTTAGGAATAACTGAATTACTATAGAAATCACACAGGAGCGGACGTCCTGAGAAAACACTTTCATGTACCATAACATTCAGTGTTGTAGAGCTGCAATAAGTAGCTGAAGTTATGATGAGGCAGTGATGTCTCAGCTCTGCCTTATTCACCTCAGAGAACTGATGGTAAAAGTCATTGAAATAAAGACATCAAATATGGAATTCAATTATTCTCTTGTACATGTGGCTGTCCTGTCATTCAGGAAGTAGTTTTGGTGCTTCATAACTGATCACTAAAGTATTGTTAATACATTTTGAAACAAGAATTATAACTTACATGGCAATTCTGTAGGTGTTTCTTGTTCGACAAGGTGTGTGTTCGTGACAAGTATTTATTTGTTTGCTCTATTATATAATTCTGTAGTTGATCTAGCTGGAAAATACTGTGTGAAGTATAGGTTTGATGCTAGCTGTGAACTAGTGAATTTGTAGAGCAAGTTTGAATGTTGATATTAACATATGGATGAACACAACACAAATGATTTAGTTTCAAAAATAGACAGTAATTTGGTACTTACTATTTTTTTTTACAGTGTTTTAACAGGGGTGCAGACATGTTTGATTTTGATTTGGTGTGAGGACAGAAAAAGCCACGTTTTTAGGTGTAACATGTTAGAGTTGTAAGAAGCTAATTTCCCACTTCAAAAGCCTATGAGCATGATAAAGTTTAATAACCAAGAATATCAAAAGTTATTTCATAAATACATTTTTCTTATAAAAGTGAAAATTGATAAATGTGTGGTTTTTATCAATAGAATAAGCAAAATAGGAGATAGAGCTATACTTGACATAAACCTCTGTGTTAACCATCAGTAATATAGAAGTCTTGTGTTTTAAGATCCAACTGCATTCTATTAACTAGCTTTGGTAATATACAACATATTTCATCAAAATTAAACAGTTTCTGCATTAATTTATGTATATTCTTCCATTTTTGTATCATTCTACAATGTAGATATGCCACTAATATTGATGGCCAAACAGTTTTTAGGTATTCCTTAGAAATCAATGCATACCTACTTTGTAATGATTTAAGTATGTGTTTTTTATAAAAAAAGATTCAGGTTGGTAGGCTTAAGTTTTTACTGCAGCAATTTAAATTTTTGTGATGAGTGAATGACTTGATGTGGTATAGGTGTGATCCGAATGAAAGCTCAGAGAAACGAAAAAGATGTAGTGATACGAGATCCACACATAAAACCTGTTAAGATGGCTAAAGGTAGAATATCACCTGTAAGGAAAGAACTGGGTAGTATTTCTCAACCTCTTGTCATCAGTGCTTCAGAAGAAAAGTGTCTTGACCTCAATATCACCGCTGACACATCACACCTACGTTGTATAGAATGCAAGAATGATATTGACAAGGAACATTTTAGGTATGAGTTGTTGGATTTTCATATATTTTATTTATCAGTTTGCTCAGTAGTATTTTTTTTACTTTGTCTTCAAGGGTTTATTACTTCCTAGTAAAAGATGATAATTTGAATTAACACCAGTTCTTAATATGGTTGTTGGTAATTAAGTATTTGAATGCTATTTCTTGCAGTGGATTACAAAATGGAATGTAGGTAATTCAGAGAATTATACTACCCTTAACAAATAACTTATAAAAATGCAGTTATTAAGCCATGTTTAATTTGAAATCCTGTACATACCAAAGTTTCATATTGATGTACATTAATAACAACTGTTAATGCCAAAATGCTCTGGCATTACAATGAAACTAGAAAGCATTGTTTTTTATGGAAGTGTTTCCTGTATAAAAATAATGAAATATATCTATATTATAAAAAGGGGTAAGCATTCAAAATTTTTATTTCAGTTTTAGAAACTTACAAAAAAAAATCAAAAAACAATTTTTTTTTTATGTTTTATTTTAACAGATTTTTTTTAAAGGCAATCCTTGTGTTAATGGTTGCTTAAGGTATTGACAAGAAAAGTTCTACGTAGTAAAAACTAATCAAACTGATGTCTGATGATAATTGTGTTTACATAACACTGTGTTTTGTAATTTTTTGGGTCAGTTGCTTCTCAAACTAATTTCTAGTTATAAGTTAAACTAAATACGATCAAGCAAGAATAGAGGGAAAAAAGATTAGGTGTAACAAGAACTGAAGTTTAACTCAGTGAGTTAAGTTGTGAATAACCACTCTCAGTCAACATTGGAGGTAACATTTTTAAAGTTTTCTTGATTGTTAGAAGATTGATAGAAAGAATCAAATAGGCTGAATGTAATAAATATTTTATGTTTTTGAAAATTAACTTGTAATAACAGAATATCCAAGTTTAATTTTATGTACACATGTATATCTAAAGCATACAGTGCTTGAAATGGGGTGGTTTGCCATCTCACTTCTTTTCAGAGAACCCAAAACCATCCCGCTACCTTTTTGTGGGTTGTTAGCTTTGCAGAAGGGAAAGGTTCAATAAATGATGCAATATATGTTTACAATGGCAAGTGAATTTGTGTTTTTCTTCAAATGTCCTTTAAGTATGATGTAAGAATAAGATAAAGTAATACACTGATAAACCCTCTTGCTATTGGCTTGGTCAGTGTGACTAAGTTTGTAACCTGGAAGTAACCATCAGAGTTTCCATACTAAAATTTGGAAGATTATACACCTGTTTATACTTTATTATTTTATTACCATTTGAACTGTGTCTAACTAATAATCCCTCATAATTCATTTAGTGGATATGCATCTCATGTTACCATTGAATTACACACAAGTTGTTCACAAGCATACCCACAAAGATTTTTTCTCATTATTTTACCTGATCTAGCCTAGTAATTGTCTGATGTTTACACTTCAGTTACTTTTTATAATAACAAATGAATAGATATGAAAAACAACAAATATATAATATTCAGCTTCAAACGTTTCACATTCTGCTTTCTCTTTCTCAAATTGTGTTTGTAAACATGTTTGAGTTGATACTATACATCAAGAGAGATGCTAAAATGTGATTATAACATTTCTTACAAGAGCAGGAAGTCTGAAAAATTTGATTACAATTAGATATGAACTGACATTATACAAAACTAGATATCTTAAAGTGGGATCAGTGTGTTATATACAAAGTCAGGATGTCAGACAACTATTATTATATACATATACTTACAGATATAGAACAGTAATATGTTTCGTTATCTTATTAACAAGAAAAGAACATAGATTAATAGCTACTTTGTTCATTTATATTTACTTTTTCTTATTAATTATTTGGGTATAAAATGATACAAGGTTGAAGAAGTTATCAACCATGTGTTTAGTAATATTGTAGAACCATTTAATTTCGTTGTACTGTGGAATTGAAATGTGGAAGACATTTATTAAATGTTATTATTCTAACAGATAAAGATTTTATCAGTTGTCACTAGTGTGCAGGACAAACTAATACCTGAATATTTATTTTAGATTTTTATAAGTGTTTTTACACAATAATTTTTTATTTGTAGGAAATTTATGAGCTGTATTCAATGTGGTTATGGCACACATTGTGGTAAGGCCTTTGTAGAACACATGAGTATTCACCTCTCTGTATCAAACAAGAAAAAATCTTCCTTAAATTATATAAAGCCAGTTTTCTGTCAGAGGGCAATGTTCTGCATTTGTGGGTACAACTCCATCAATGGGAATGATCTTGGTACGTAACATAATAGATAAGGACATATTTTGACATGTATATTGTAATAAAATTGTTTGTGACTAGTTGTTGATATAGTTCCAGATTACTTAGTGCTATTAGAATATTTGAATTACTTTGAACAGCTGAACCTTTAAAAGTATGTATATGCTGTTGATTTTTAGGTTAATTGGGTCTCTAACTTAAATGTTTGTGTCTTTATTACTTTTAAAGCATGGTTTCATATAAAATAATTTTGCTGTAGAAACTTCATGGGGAGGACAGAATGAGTTAATGTCTTTATTTGTTAAGTGTAAGCTTTTTAACAAGTTTTTGAAATGTCCAAATGGTATGAAATATTTGTGTGTATATTAATTTGTGATATAAATGTTATTGTTAATATTAATAGGTTTTAAAAAAGCAGGTTATATTATATAACAGGAACCTTGTCTCCAGAGTGTTTCTAAACAGTGAAATATAATTCCAGGTGCTTACATGTAACATAAATAGTATTTCTGTTTACAGGTTCTAAACAGTTATTTTGTATAATAGATATCCTATAGATTTATTTAGTTCAAAATTTATCATATTTATAAATTTGGCATTCTGTTCCTAGTCCTCCATTTAGTGGTTTGTGGTAAACGCTCCTGCTATCCCAGCCGAGCCAAAGCTTTTATGGCAACCATTAAGCAGGAACCAGAAACTATTCGACTTCAGCCCCAATCAGCTTTCTTCCCACCCTTGGTGGTTCTAGATGCAGATGAAGAAGAATCAATTAATGAGAGCTTTGCAAGAGTTCAAACTTTGAGAAGTACACCATCGGAAGTTGAAGTTTTTGAAGAGCTGAAAGATCCTGCATCTCTACCGAAGACAACTACACCCATTACTAATAAAACAGGTTAGTTTCCAGTAAACATCTTCAAAAGAAACTGGATCTTGGTACTAGAAACTAGTTAATTAGTTTTGAAGCAACCTGATTGATATTACTTAAATACACCATATTTTAAATTTTTTGTATTTAATAATAAAAATTCTAATATATTTGTGAAATCAAATTTCCTTGTGTTGTGTACAAGTTTGATGTACCTTGTATTTTGTGTTAAGTGAAGACATTTACTTTTGCTGGTAAGTAACCAAGGGTGTATTTATTCTTTTTTATTTTTGTTAAATTAATTGTTTTACTAAACCTAGAAATGTGTAAAAATGTCTGTTAGCAGATCAGAAAATTACCATCAATTGGTGATTTGTATTCATCCCTTCAAAGTTTGCTCACCAGGTTAGAGAATCATACATGAGTACAGTTTAAATGCTTACTTAAATTATTAGTCCTGTGCATGTCAGATAAAGTTTGGTACATCAGTGTTCTTCTTATGTTCACTTCTGTTTTCTTTAAAGTGATAAAAAGTTATTTCAGGAACATCACTTTAGAAACGTAATGTGTGTAATTTTTAAGACTCTCAAATATTAAGCCTTTGAGCATAATTTGTATTTTTGTACATGAGCATTTAAAAAAAAAGAAATGGACTCTGAAATTTTCCATGATTTAATAGATTCATTTGTGTCATAGATAGGACAAGTTCTAACTGTAATTCTTTTTATTGTTGTTGTCTCAGTTTGGAATCTCATAACAAAATTTACAAGTTTTAAGTTTCATCTCAATGATGAAATATGAAAAAAATCTTTGTTTTATATACCTTAAAATGCCCGCTGATCCTAACTAAACTTACACATGTTACATCTTTATTATCCAAGACCAGTCAGGATGACTAGTCTGAAGAAATGTATGTCATTATTATTAAAGACCAGTACTCATGACTAATCATAGTTTGTCTTTATTACCTAAAACCAGTCATTCTGACTAATCATACAGATTTAGTTGTTATTAAGATGAGAAACCCACCTGAAATAAAAATGTATTCTCAAGATGGCTGGTATGGGTATTAAAAGTTTAATTGAAATAAAGTACAGAACAATATTTCAACCTTCGTAGGTCAAAACATTGTTCTGAAATTATTTTAATTAAACTTTTAATACTCTACCAGCCATCTTGAGAATACAAAGTTAGTGTCTTTATTAACTAAAACCAAAATACTAAGTTTTTCAACAGGTATCTCCAGTGAACAACCTCTAATTGTTAGTTTTAACTTGTACTGTGTTTTTCAACAGGTAGCTCCAGTGAACAACCTCTAATTGTTAGTTTTAACTTGTACTGTGTTTTTCAACAGGTAGCTCCAGTGAACAACCTCTAATT
This sequence comes from Tachypleus tridentatus, assembly GCF_004210375.1. Taxonomy (NCBI): domain Eukaryota; kingdom Metazoa; phylum Arthropoda; class Merostomata; order Xiphosura; family Limulidae; genus Tachypleus; species Tachypleus tridentatus. The sequence continues at coordinate 259,270,565 of NC_134837.1, read as the reverse complement.
GTTAGTTTTAACTTGTACTGTGTTTTTCAACAGGTAGCTCCAGTGAACAACCTCTAATTGTTAGTTGTAACTTGTACTGTGTTTTACAACAGGTAGCTCTAGTGAACAACCTCTAATTGTTAGTTTTAACTTGTACTGAGTTTTTCAACAGGTAGCTCCAGTGAACAACCTCTAATTGTTAGTTTTAACTTGTACTGTGTTTTTCAACAGGTAGCTCCAGTGAACAACCTCTAATTGTTAGTTGTAACTTGTACTGTGTTTTACAACAGGTAGCTCCAGTGAACAACCTCTAATTGTTAGTTGTAACTTGTACTGTGTTTTACAACAGGTAGCTCCAGTGAACAACCTCTAATTGTTAGTTGTAACTTGTACTGTGCTTTTCAACAGGTAGCTCCAGTGAACAACCTCTAATTGTTAGTTTTAACTTGTACTGTGTTTTTCAACAGGTAGCTCCAGTGAACAACCTCTAATTGTTAGTTTTAACTTGTACTGTGCTTTTCAACAGGTAGCTCCAGTGAACAACCTCTAATTGTTAGTTGTAACTTGTACTGTGCTTTTCAACAGGTAGCTCCAGTGAACAACCTCTAATTGTTAGTTTTAACTTGTACTGTGTTTTTCAACAGGTAGCTCCAGTGAACAACCTCTAATTGTTAGTTGTAACTTGTACTGTGTTTTACAACAGGTAGCTCCAGTGAACAACCTCTAATTGTTAGTTGTAACTTGTACTGTGTTTTTCAACAGGTAGCTCCAGTGAACAACCTCTAATTGTTAGTTGTAACTTGTACTGTGTTTTACAACAGGTAGCTCCAGTGAACAACCTCTAATTGTTAGTTGTAACTTGTACTGTGTTTTTCAACAGGTAGCTCTAGTGAACAACCTCTAATTGTTAGTTTTAACTTGTACTGTGTTTTTCAACAGGTAGCTCCAGTGAACAACCTCTAATTGTTAGTTGTAACTTGTACTGAGTTTTTCAACAGGTAGCTCCAGTGAACAACCTCTAATTGTTAGTTTTAACTTGTACTGAGTTTTTCAACAGGTAGCTCCAGTGAACAACCTCTAATTGTTAGTTTTAACTTGTACTGAGTTTTCCAACAGGTAGCTCTAGTGAACAACCTCTAATTGTTAGTTTTAACTTGTACTGTGTTTTTCAACAGGTAGCTCTAGTGAACAACCTCTAATTGTTAGTTTTAACTTGTACTGTGTTTTTCAACAGGTAGCTCCAGTGAACAACCTCTAATTGTTAGTTTTAACTTGTACTGAGTTTTTCAACAGGTAGCTCCAGTGAACAACCTCTAATTGTTAGTTTTAACTTGTACTGTGTTTTACAACAGGTAGCTCCAGTGAACAACCTCTAATTGTTAGTTTTAACTTGTACTGTGTTTTTCAACAGGTAGCTCTAGTGAACAACCTCTAATTGTTAGTTTTAACTTGTACTGAGTTTTACAACAGGTAACTCCAGTGAACAACCTCTAATTGTTAGTTTTAACTTGTACTGAGTTTTCCAACAGGTAGCTCTAGTGAACAACCTCTAATTGTTAGTTTTAACTTGTACTGTGTTTTTCAACAGGTAGCTCTAGTGAACAACCTCTAATTGTTAGTTTTAACTTGTACTGAGTTTTACAACAGGTAACTCCAGTGAACAACCTCTAATTGTTAGTTTTAACTTGTACTGAGTTTTCCAACAGGTAGCTCTAGTGAACAACCTCTAATTGTTAGTTTTAACTTGTACTGTGTTTTACAACAGGTTGCTCCAGTGAACAACCTCTAATTGTTAGTTTTAACTTGTACTGTGTTTTTCAACAGGTAGCTCTAGTGAACAACCTCTAATTGTTAGTTGTAACTTGTACTGTGTTTTTCAACAGGTAGCTCCAGTGAACAACCTCTAATTGTTAGTTGTAACTTGTACTGTGTTTTTCAACAGGTAGCTCCAGTGAACAACCTCTAATTGTTAGTTTTAACTTGTACTGTGTTTTTCAACAGGTAGCTCCAGTGAACAACCTCTAATTGTTAGTTTTAACTTGTACTGAGTTTTTCAACAGGTAGCTCTAGTGAACAACCTCTAATTGTTAGTTGTAACTTGTACTGAGTTTTTCAACAGGTAACTCCAGTGAACAACCTCTAATTGTTAGTTTTAACTTGTACTGAGTTTTCCAACAGGTAACTCCAGTGAACAACCTCTAATTGTTAGTTTTAACTTGTACTGTGTTTTTCAACAGGTAGCTCTAGTGAACAACCTCTAATTGTTAGTTTTAACTTGTACTGAGTTTTACAACAGGTAACTCCAGTGAACAACCTCTAATTGTTAGTTTTAACTTGTACTGTGTTTTTCAACAGGTAGCTCCAGTGAACAACCTCTAATTGTTAGTTTTAACTTGTACTGAGTTTTTCAACAGGTAACTCCAGTGAACAACCTCTAATTGTTAGTTTTAACTTGTACTGAGTTTTCCAACAGGTAACTCCAGTGAACAACCTCTAATTGTTAGTTTTAACTTGTACTGTGTTTTTCAACAGGTAGCTCCAGTGAACAACCTCTAATTGTTAGTTTTAACTTGTACTGTGTTTTTCAACAGGTAGCTCCAGTGAACAACCTCTAATTGTTAGTTGTAACTTGTACTGTGCTTTTCAACAGGTAGCTCTAGTGAACAACCTCTAATTGTTAGTTGTAACTTGTACTGAGTTTTTCAACAGGTAGCTCCAGTGAACAACCTCTAATTGTTAGTTTTAACTTGTACTGAGTTTTTCAACAGGTAGCTCCAGTGAACAACCTCTAATTGTTAGTTGTAACTTGTACTGTGTTTTTCAACAGGTAGCTCCAGTGAACAACCTCTAATTGTTAGTTGTAACTTGTACTGTGTTTTTCAACAGGTAGCTCTAGTGAACAACTTCTAATTGTTAGTTTTAACTTGTACTGAGTTTTTCAACAGGTAGCTCTAGTGAACAACCTCTAATTGTTAGTTTTAACTTGTACTGTGCTTTTCAACAGGTAGCTCCAGTGAACAACCTCTAATTGTTAGTTTTAACTTGTACTGAGTTTTACAACAGGTAACTCCAGTGAACAACCTCTAATTGTTAGTTTTAACTTGTACTGAGTTTTCCAACAGGTAGCTCTAGTGAACAACCTCTAATTGTTAGTTGTAACTTGTACTGTGCTTTTTAACAGGTAGCTCTAGTGAACAACTTCTAATTGTTAGTTTTAACTTGTACTGAGTTTTCCAACAGGTAGCTCCAGTGAACAACCTCTAATTGTTAGTTTTAACTTGTACTGTGTTTTTCAACAGGTAGCTCCAGTGAACAACCTCTAATTGTTAGTTGTAACTTGTACTGTGCTTTTCAACAGGTAGCTCTAGTGAACAACTTCTAATTGTTAGTTTTAACTTGTACTGAGTTTTCCAACAGGTAGCTCCAGTGAACAACCTCTAATTGTTAGTTGTAACTTGTACTGTGTTTTTCAACAGGTAGCTCTAGTGAACAACCTCTAATTGTTAGTTTTAACTTGTACTGAGTTTTACAACAGGTAACTCCAGTGAACAACCTCTAATTGTTAGTTTTAACTTGTACTGAGTTTTCCAACAGGTAGCTCTAGTGAACAACCTCTAATTGTTAGTTGTAACTTGTACTGAGTTTTTCAACAGGTAGCTCTAGTGAACAACCTCTAATTGTTAGTTTTAACTTGTACTGAGTTTTTCAACAGGTAGCTCTAGTGAACAACCTCTATTTGTTAGTTTTAACTTGTACTGTGTTTTTCAACAGGTAGCTCTAGTGAACAACCTCTATTTGTTAGTTTTAACTTGTACTGTGTTTTTCAACAGGTAGCTCCAGTGAACAACCTCTAATTGTTAGTTTTAACTTGTACTGAGTTTTCCAACAGGTAGCTCTAGTGAACAACCTCTAATTGTTAGTTGTAACTTGTACTGAGTTTTTCAACAGGTAGCTCTAGTGAACAACCTCTAATTGTTAGTTTTAACTTGTACTGAGTTTTTCAACAGGTAGCTCTAGTGAACAACCTCTATTTGTTAGTTTTAACTTGTACTGTGTTTTTCAACAGGTAGCTCCAGTGAACAACTTCTAATTGTTAGTTTTAACTTGTACTGAGTTTTTCAACAGGTAGCTCTAGTGAACAACCTCTAATTGTTAGTTTTAACTTGTACTGTGTTTTTCAACAGGTAGCTCCAGTGAACAACCTCTAATTGTTAGTTTTAACTTGTACTGTGTTTTTCAACAGGTAGCTCCAGTGAACAACCTCTAATTGTTAGTTTTAACTTGTAACTGTGTTTTCCAACAGGTAGCTCCAGTGAACAACCTCTAATTGTTAGTTTTAACTTGTACTGTGTTTTTCAACAGGTAGCTCCAGTGAACAACCTCTAATTGTTAGTTGTAACTTGTACTGAGTTTTCCAACAGGTAGCTCCAGTGAACAACCTCTAATTGTTAGTTTTAACTTGTACTGAGTTTTTCAACAGGTAGCTCTAGTGAACAACCTCTAATTGTTAGTTGTAACTTGTACTGTGTTTTTCAACAGGTAGCTCCAGTGAACAACCTCTAATTGTTAGTTTTAACTTGTACTGTGCTTTTCAACAGGTAACTCCAGTGAACAACCTCTAATTGTTAGTTTTAACTTGTACTGTGTTTTTCAACAGGTAACTCCAGTGAACAACCTCTAATTGTTAGTTTTAACTTGTACTGAGTTTTCCAACAGGTAACTCCAGTGAACAACCTCTAATTGTTAGTTGTAACTTGTACTGTGTTTTTCAACAGGTAGCTCTAGTGAACAACTTCTAATTGTTAGTTTTAACTTGTACTGAGTTTTTCAACAGGTAGCTCTAGTGAACAACCTCTAATTGTTAGTTTTAACTTGTACTGTGCTTTTCAACAGGTAGCTCCAGTGAACAACCTCTAATTGTTAGTTTTAACTTGTACTGAGTTTTACAACAGGTAACTCCAGTGAACAACCTCTAATTGTTAGTTTTAACTTGTACTGAGTTTTCCAACAGGTAGCTCTAGTGAACAACCTCTAATTGTTAGTTTTAACTTGTACTGAGTTTTACAACAGGTAACTCCAGTGAACAACCTCTAATTGTTAGTTTTAACTTGTACTGAGTTTTTCAACAGGTAGCTCCAGTGAACAACCTCTAATTGTTAGTTTTAACTTGTACTGTGTTTTACAACAGGTAGCTCCAGTGAACAACCTGTAATTGTTAGTTTTAACTTGTACTGTGTTTTACAACAGGTAGCTCCAGTGAACAACCTCTAATTGTTAGTTTTAACTTGTACTGTGTTTTACAACAGGTAGCTCCAGTGAACAACCTCTGCACATGCTTAACGTTCTTGGTTTAGTTCGAAAAAATCCTTCTGTGACAGGAAAAGAAGATAAGAACACCAGAAACAATGTTACCATCCTAGCAAACTCCGTAAGTGTGGGTAAAGAATGTGCACCTGAAGAGAAATCTTCACGTAATGGTTCAGAAAGTGTCATATATCTTCTAGATGATAGCGATGAAAATAAAACAGTTGAGACTGAGGCTGAAGAAAAGACTGGAAGTGAAATAAAAGGTTCTCTAACCACTCTTATAGATGTTCCTAGTAAAGTTTCCCAGTTGTAGGTCCAAATGCTTATGACATCCCATCAGCCAGTCTGAAGAATTGAAGTGAATTTTGGTGTTACTGTTATGTATACACCTGTATAAAGGCTTGAGCAAACTGTTTGACAATGATGGAATTGACAAAAAGGATAGTAATTCTGTTTAAAAACAAAAGCATCCCAGGAAATGTTTCTTTCAGTGACAGATTGGGAAGTGGTTGTAGGAGCAAAATTCAGTGTTAACTAAACAGGGGAAGGGGAACAGTATACATTTTGTTGGAGCATTAACTACTTGTAACATGGGTTCTCGTGATACGGGGGAAAATTACCATTAGAATGATGTGAGTTTGTAAGTAAGAGGAAGACATTTAATAACATTTATTTAAATAAAAAGATTCTAAATGTGTCATTAAATCATAGTGGATTAATATCATAGATTCAACAAGATATAATCTATAGCTACCCTGACAGAAAATAATCTTTGTTTGATGACACATTTTACAATGTGACCCTGTATTGACGCATTGGACACATGTTTTTTCCACAAAATATTAAGGAACCAAATTCATTTCATATAAATGGGGGGAATAAAAGTTGAGCTAAACCTCTGTTCTGTAGATTTATCTTACATAAAAATATATGTGTATACATTTATATATTGAAAACAAGGATATTTATAATTTGTAGAAATTAACACGTAAAGGAGAGAAACAGTTTTGGACACTTATTATGTTTTTTACTTTAGCATTATACATCAAAATCAACTTTCCAGCTCAGCAAATATGTATTAAACATTCCTGTAATAAATATGTAATGTAAGGTTGCTAGACGTTTGTTATATAAATAAAAAATATTCTGTTAACAACTATGTTCAAGTACTACGTTAAATGAGAAAAGTCAGTTAGAAATACCAGTTATGAGAAATAAGCTTCAACAATTGGGATGAATGGAATGAAACAAATTCCAAGACTCGTCAATAGCAACTTGTTCTTTTCTGTTGGATAATTTCTGTAGAAAATAGATGATTAGAGAAAATTCCTCAGAATCTCTGTAATGCTACGTAGTAGTAATTTTATAAAGATGCATTGAAAGTGAAATAAAGAAATTTCACTTATGATCATAATTGTGTGATACTATGAAACTGTAAGAAATATATTGTAGCTAATTCTCACACTGCAACAGCCATAAATAAAGATAATCTCTCTTTTCATAATTTTTCACAGCATGTCAAAAGCATAAGTCTTAAGCCCAAATTGGAGTTTTAAGAATTTTCTTTTTAGCTAGATTAGAAAGAAAAAAAATGTTTCTCTGTGCTTTTAAAATTGTGGTCCTGGAGAGCTGTTTTACCATACACTGAATTACTTGTAGTGGTTTTTATGTACATATTGTTACTAAGCTAAACACACTTTAAATCTATAAACAAAAAACGAGTCATGAAATGGTAATTGTAGATTCAAGTAAGATCAGTTTGTTTTTTGGTTTTTTATAACTTGCTCCAACTTAATTTTTATCCAGTCTTTAAAAAGAGAATACAAATGAATATTATGCATTATTCTGTTGAACATTTCATGATTAATATTAAATTTAATAGAATGATTTTAGTTTTTTTTAATTTATTACAAAGAACAACATGAACTTTTGGGAATAAAATATCTTTGACCTTAATTTATGAACAGTGAACATAAGTGATAACATAGACTTTAACATCATACTGCATGTGTTTTGTGTTGATGTGTTTTTTTTACATCTTTTCTATGATAGATATGATAACTTAGGATAATGTTTATGTTAATGACAAAATTAAATTTAAATTGACTCTAATTGTTGGACAGTTTAGCTATGATGGTGTTTGAAGTCACTTAAAACATTGTTTAATAACTTTTTTTTTGCATTTTCTTTTTGGTATGAGAAACAGAGAAATGTTTATTTAAGTTACTTTTGTTTCATTGTTTGTTATTTTAATGTTGAATAGCAGAAGTGAATACTAAATTAGCATTGTTTCTCCATTAGCATAATAAATCGTAATTATTGTCAGTCTCAGGTTAAGTAAGAACATGACTTAACAATTTGAACTGGATTAATAAACAGAGTTTGTGTGTTTGTGAATCACAAAATACAGTGAAACTTTTTATCTTCATGTTAAGGTGTCATCCAACTGTTTAGTCACTTTCTAACATTTCAACTAATATCTTTATCATTATTGTCTGTTTCAAATACTTAAACATGACAGTTACATACCTTTCCATCGTGTGAAAGGTATTTTAAAATTGGATCAAAACCCAATCCATTAAAAAAACATGCATATAAGAGTGACAAAAACAGTTATTTCTATAAAGAATATTTATTCTAGTATAACATATTACAGTGGGATGACTCTTCAAGGTTACTGTCCTTTTGATTTCCACAATATTTTGTATATAATTTTGATACATGAGAAAATTAAAATCTCTTTAGAAGTAAATGTTATTTATATAATTCATTCTCTTCATTGTGTACCTTCATACCTTATTGGAAAGGATGTACGTTCTTTTGTGGTACAGTTCTTAAAGGTTTGGTGTAAGTAATGTTTTTTTTTGCCTTTAATGACTTGTATATTTTTTATATACAAGTTATAACAAGTTTCATGTGTGTGTTGTTTTTGTTTTTTTTCACAATCAATATTAAAGCATGTTTGAGTTTATTTTCTATTTGTGATTTTAGGAATTTTATTTTATTAATGAAGCAGATATAGCTAAGTATACGAATACATCATTATTAGTATGGAAGGAGTGTCACGTGATCAGTTAGACTAAATACCTTTAGTATTAAAACAGTTGTCTAGAACTTGGGCGTAGATACACACACTTGACATAAAATGGAGTTATTTAAGGGTTTTTTTCGTTTCATTTTCTTGGTTAAAAATAAAAAAGCACGATATATACGTAGAATACCCCATTTTCTCATTAATTACAACCTAATATAGTCTGTCTTTATAGCAGTAAAAACTATAGTATTCTTTACACATTATTTTGTTTAATTTCATACTTTTTGTAATAAAGAACTCCAGAAACCATTAAACATCATTATTTGCCCCTCAAATGTATATCATTACTACTGCTACCGTCTCCCAGTGGTATGTCTGTGGACGTAAAATGCTGAAAATTGGGTTTGGTGGGTACAGCACAGATGGCCACTATCTTATAATTTCCACATTTCAGTTTTGTTTTGTTTGACTAGTAAATAAGCTTAACACACACAATACTAAAGTATTCAGTGAGTTTGTGATGTTGCAAATCGAATTTAATCCATAAGGAAGAGACTTAAATATGGACCACTACTTAATTGTCAACTGTCTAAAAATAACCGTCTTTTTTGTAGGAACAGACAGTCTGTGCATTATTATTACCAGACTTCTTGATTAATTAACTGGAACTTATTGTACATTCGTCGGTAGCTCTCGGCAATTTTCAGGTACATCAACGTTTTAGGGGATGAACATTTTAGGACAATGAAGGTAGAAACATACCCGAAAAAACAACGCTAAGGTTAGGGTGATCAGGTGTAAATTGTTGTCATGGTTATTAGAACATAAACTCGCCTAATTCTAATAATTTATTGGTTACTAGATGCCAATTGGATTATATTATACTTTTTGTATGCCGATCTGATGTATTTGCAGAGAAATATCATCAGAAGGACGTTTTGTTGTGATGAGGGCCGTGATTCATTTTTGGGTATTTTTAAGAGTAGCTGGCACAATACCGTTTTTAACAAATAGGATCCATGATCGAATCCAGTCCGCCACCACCGTCACAGAAACTGCCCTTTTCTGAACGGTCTAACGTATCCAAGAGATTAGGGGCGCTTGATCCTTTTAGCCATAACATTGCAATAACTTAGCCGTTTAATGTAACAGTCAGTACAAGAGCTGGCGGTGAGTGGTAGTGACTAGCTGCCTTCCTTCTTATCTTTCACTGTAAATTATCCCTCATGTAGCATTGCACGAAACTTAAAAAACTAACATTTTCTGAACACAGTAGCGAATTCGCCATGTGAAAACGTTGATGTAATCTGGTTAGGCTTAGGTAAACAGTTTTTATTACAACTAAGAGTTACTATGGCTTGCATTCCTGATGAAGGTTTACATGAATGTGTCAAGTCTCTCATCGTTCTATCAAGCAGATAGCACATCAAAAATATAGTTTTAATACTACTTTAGATGTTTTTATCATACATCATATTCAAGTTATCGAAACTCGAATACAAGGAAAATTATATAGATGTTAGTGTTACAAAACATTAGCGGTAAGTATTGCAATGTTTTTGTTTGTTTTCCTTTCTTTTTATTAGAACGAATTGAATGTTTTTATTACACCAACAAATTTACAGTTATAGGCTTAAGACCAAGAATACATTAAAATATAAATTTTTCTGTAATATGTCAGATTTGCATTATATATGTTATCAAATTCGTCTAATACGTTTGTGGCATATTGATACAGCGTAAAAATAAATTGATCGGAAGTTAAGATAGGCTTTGTTCTTTCATAGAATAACTATGTAACAACATTGAATGGTTAAGTGCTTTTGCCTTCATAATTTTTGTTTCAAGTGCTCGTACTGTACGTGAATAAATACAGATGGTTTGGAAGCAGACGATTATTCTGTGTTAACATAAATTTTTGTTTAATTTTTTTGTATTTTTATTTTGTTATAAAACACTTTAGTTTTTAGTGAGTAGTTTGAGTGTGGTTGTCATTGGTCAGTTTTCCATCGTTAATATTATATACGGATATACAAGATACAAGATGTTTTTGTTCATAGTACATGTATAACTGTGGAGAAATCCCTGAACTGTATTACTTTTAAACGTTGTAGTGTACTCTCTGGAAATTAAAAATATGTTGTTAAAAAATAGAAAACGATAAACAGAATATTCAAATAAAAGAATTTCACACCTGATGTTTATTATTCACTCTCTTGTGAATGTTGTTCATTTTTGGGCCAACAGTTTTAAGAATTTACTTTATGAATGTGTTTATAGTTGTATACGAAAAAATTGTCACACTAGTAATTTCCGGATGCCCCTATAGAAGAGTAGTTCTTGTAAGTGAATAACTCGAAGGTAATGTACAACTAAATGAATCTATATAAATGTACTAGTATTGTCTGTTGTATGTCCATGTCACTACTTCACAAGATGTGGATGGATATCACCAAAATTGGTATGGAGACTCATTAGGTCCATGCAGGAGTACATACAAATTTTGGGCTTTTTACAATTACGTATAAGGGAAGCAGTTTTTCGTGTCCGCAGATAATCTTTCCTTAATCACGAATTTGCATAACTTCCGCTAAGGAGATGAGTACTCCACCTGGTATCAAATAATTAGAAAAGAAAAAGTAAACCTACAAATATAAGAGTACATCGATCCATTAGTTAGGTATGCTTGCTTAATTAACGAATTTTTAAACTGTAAATATCACGGTACGATTAAACCGTGTAACAGCTGTTCAAAACTTGACTTTGACCTCCAAGGTCTTCCCCGGGAGGGCGCTAGTATGTGTAAAGACTTAGAACGCTAAAAAAAAAAAAAAATTAGAGTTCGATTCTTCGCGGTGGTCACATCATATATTAAATATGGCTTTGTTATCGAATTAACAAACAGACTCCCAAAGCTTAAGATCTTTTGGGGCCGTTTGGAAATTTTATTCAAATAAAGTGTGGAACTAAATATTTGTGTATCCTGTGAATCTTTGGTCACTGTCATAAACAGGCATTTTAGGCTACTTTATAAACTTGATATTTAACTTTGTAATTAATGACATAAAAAGAGATGTTAATGTCTAGTTGGATTGTGATTGGTCAAATGAGAATTAGTAACTGTATATCATAAGCTTTTGCCATTGAGAAGCAAAACAAAAAAGTTGAGAAAGGTTAAGTGTATTGGGCTGTGGTTTGTAAAGACCAAAGTTAACGATGTTGCTAAAATGTGAATACGTTATGAGAATGCCAGCCAATCCTGTTATTAGGTCCAAGCCCTCGTTGAGGCGGGTGGTACCGATTATCTGCATGTTCAGTTGTACAAAATTAGTTATGGCTACACCTAAACCCTTCAGCCTATGTGGGCGTAAGGTGTCATTCAGATAGGAAAGACTAACTGTTCAGTGTTTGTTTAAAAAAAAAAAACCTTTCTTATAGACGGTGAATTGTCTAGAATACAATACAGAGCCAAGCATTGTACCAGATGAAAACACTAGTGGACTGAACGTCATTGTAAACTCATTTTTTCAAATATACGTTGTTAGTTTGAAATGTGGTTATAAATGGATCACAGGAGCTATCTATAAGTCACTTGTTAAAACAGTTTTGACTAATCATATTTTTACTAGGAAGTGCTTGTTGTTTTTATGTGCAGATATAAAAACTCATTATTTTGTTCATCTCGTGCCTATTAGTGTATTTAAAATATACTAAAAATAAACAACCTTGCAACACCAAAATGTTGTTTTTATTTAATAAGACATTCGACGTTTCGCTCTACTCCTTCTTCAGGAGTTCTACTAAAACACGAACCGAAACTGACAGTACAAAGTTTCAAATGGTTTAAAATAATAAATTATAATTGAATTTATAACGTACATTTGTGCAGCATGCTTTAGACGTATTGAGTAATAAAGTTTACGGTTGAAATAATTAACTATTATGTGTAGTAAACAGAAGTACTATCAAAATTATAAACTCGAATAACAAAAGGATAGAACAAAATAATTAATACAAACTATAGCCGCCATCTTTTGTCCTGTTTATTTGTGGTTGGAGTTATTCATTGAGAAAAGACTATTTAAAAATCTCTGTCAGTGTACTTGGTGAAGACTTGTTCAGAGAACGGTGGTTTCAAGTCAGCTGCTGTCTGTCCATTAGTTACAAAATGGTTTACAACTATGTTTCTTTCAGCTTGTTGTTTACAATTGTTTTGTTTGTTTTTGAATTTCGCACAAAGCTACACGAGGGCTACCTGCGCTAGCCGCCCCTAAGTTAGCAGTGTAAGACTAGAGGGAAGGCAGCTAGTCATCACCACTCATTGCCCACTATGACTCTCTTAAGGTAGCCAAATGCCATCTAACTAGTAATGAGCATGAATGGATTGACGAGATTCCCACCGTCCTTATCTACTATTCAGCGAAATCACAGCCAAGGGAACGGGCTTGAAGAACGAATAGTGAGATTAATTGTCACTTTATAACGCCCCACGGTTGAAACTGCAAGTATGTTTGGTGGGACGAGGATTCGAACCCGTGACCTTCAGACTGAGAGTTATACGCCATGACCATCTGGCTATGCCGGGCTTACTTGTTCATAAAGAGAGTCGATATGTTTTCCGATAATTTTGTATAAAGTTCTTCTGGTTTCTTCTATATATGATAAATATAATATCATATGTTACAGGTAAGCTGGTAAACAACGTTGGAGACAAGACACTCAACTTGTAAACATACCTATCTTTTTGTTATTCTTTGTGTAGGCAGAGTATTCATGATGAAACTTTGTAGAATGGACGACATGCCTCTTCTGGAGAGACAAGTGTAGAAGACAATGTTTTGAAAATCTTCCGCCTTTCGTTTTCAGGTCAAAGTGTGCGAAAAGAAACGAACTTGACAGGGGTTTAGTTTAGAGAGAGACAAGTCTGAGGAATTCTCTCCCCAACAGGGGTGGTAAGGAACGTTGTGGTTCCTCTTCGTCCCCTCACATGAAATATTACTTAATTTTACGTGGAAGTTTTCTTGTAATTTGATTTAACTTGTTTAAGGTGATGAAGTAAAATGGGGCAGTATGAAAATGATGGGTGAGAAAGGGAGGCGAGACAAAGGCGGCACAGGGGAAGTAGGCCAGGCCGGAGCCCGCAATCCGAAAAGCCGATGAGATATCAACTCAAACGTGTGTGAAAACGCAAACGAACTTGGCAGGGGTTTAGTTTAGAGCGAGAGAAGTCTGAAGAATTCTCTCCCCAACAGGGGTGGTAAGAAACGTTGTGGTTCCTCTTCGTCCCCTCACATGAAAGATTATTTAATTTCACTTGGGAATTCACCTGTATTTTACTTATTTAAGGTGATGAAGTGCGGTGGGGCACCATAAAAATGATGGGTGAGAAAAGGGGGGCGAGACAAAGGCGACACAAGAAAAGTAAACCAGGCCCGATTCAGGGCTGGGCAAAAATACCGCCTTGGCTGGGATCTAAAGATCCAATGCCTGAAATTTGGATGTGGGGGAAAACGGGAGCGCCCCGAGAAAACCCACTTTCACAGGACAGGCGCCAAAGTTTTACCTGTCCTGTGCCCGAATCTGAAAGGAAATACACATAAATATAAACATGAATTTACTTTATCTGTGATTATGTATTTTGTTGAGTGATTTGTGATTGTTGAAATATGTTATATGGTGAAATGTATTTTGTAGGTGCACTGGCTAATTTACATAATAATGCAGTTTGTTTCTGTGAGCCTGTTTCTAACAGTTGGTAGGTTACTGATTTTGTATACGTAGTTAACAGGTGTGTATGATGGTAGTCGGTTTGCTGTTAATACTTTGTTTTGTTGTATTTGGATCTTCTGTAGTATGTTATTAGACATATTACATATGACTTGACATCTATATTCTATTAACGGACAGATGTAAGTCTTGTATATTTGGATGATGGTTTCTTGTGAGCAGATGGAGTGTTTGGTAGATATGGTCATCAAATGTGAAATGCGCTTTTTGATGGACACATGTATGTTGTTTCTTCCATGTTAATCTGGAGTCGAAAGTGATGCCAAGGAATGTGATGTGCTTGCTCATGTTGATAGGCGTATTGCCGAATTATATATTTACTTTTTCTAGTTTATCTTTGCCTTTTTAATTTCCTATAAAAAGTGATTGCTTGCGGTTTTGTTTGATTTAAAACCACTCTTCACTTGTTGCTCCAGTTCGAGACATTGTTTAGTGATTCTTGAACGCTAGACATGGCCATTAATGGGTTTCTGGAAATGCTCTAGATAGCAATTGTGAATTTTAAGTGTACGTTAGACTAGAAAAAGATATATCACTAACAAAAACAATGTACATGAGTGACGAGAGGGCGGATCCTTGGGGCACTCCTGTAGCTATTTTGAAATATTTTGATAACGTTTCGTTGACTCTTGTTTAAACTGTTCTATCTGTTAAAAAGTTTGATATCCATGTGATAACAGTGTGATTTATTTTCAAATGAGTTAATCTATACTTAATGGTGTTATGCCAAACACTGTGAAATACTTTTTTAACATCTAAAAATACGCCTACGGTTACCTGATTGTTATTGAATGCTTTGTAAACTGATTCAGTGAGTCGTGTGAAGTGATCTATTGTTTGTCTGTTGTTGTTTTTTTTCTGGAAACATTTTGAGATTCGGGTAGGATGTTATTTATTTCACAGAAACGAAGGAGGCGATTTTATATTATTTTCTCCATCAGTTTGCCAAGACAACAGGCTGATGGGACGGAAGTTGTCAGGATTTGTCCTGTTTGTTTGTTTCTTTGGAATCGTGGTGATAATGGCTTTTTTCCAAGTGTCGGGGTAATAACCTGTTATTATTGAAAGAATCATGATTTCTATTAGATGTTGTAATAGAAGATTGGAGCCAAACGTTTAATAGTGTTAATATAAAATGATTCTTTGATTTTTCTTGTCTTCCAGAATTTGTCTGACTCGATGATTCTAGTTTTCTCCCAGTTTATTTTGTGTTTACTTAAATCCAAGAGAAAATTATGGATTTTTAATTTTAAAAATCTGTAGTAATGTTAAATTAACCATAAGAGTTTTGCATCTACAATTACCATAAAAAGGGACACAGTTCTTACTAATATATTTGTAGGTATAGATTAAAATATTTTATTTTTGAGAAATAGTGAACATTACATTTTAATGTTCGTTTTACTTTAGTTTTCTTTTCATTCACGTGCTCAGAAAAATTCTTCGTTAATGGAATTTCTCAGTTTAAAATACGTTGTTGATAGAAGAATTCATTTAAATTATCTGCAGAATTTTTGAAACTAGTAATTACAAAAACTGATGAACAGACAGCTGTTCCTGCACTTAAAGAACAATTATGTTTCATATTCAGGTTTCCAACACGACAAGTCATTTTTATTTACTGGTAACACGGTCTTCTCTATTTGGAAACCTGTGACGGAATCGACGCAATAACACACATGTGGCGTACACTGCATCGGTAAATAGTTCCCGTTCTTGTCGCAGCGATACTCAGAAAATATGTCCTGGAGGCCACTCGTTTGACTCTTGTTCTTCAGTAGTAATTTCACCCTCACACAGTCTATAAAGTAAAATTATGTTAATGAAGGTACAGGTTTGATTTGCTTTTATTACAAAATGATTTCTAAATCGTAGGCCAACCAAAACAAAGCTACGATATGTCTATCGTAAGTTTTCAAGAGGCGCAAGGCTTACCGAAACACAAGTACAGTCTAATATTTTCATTTTGAGTATACCGATTACAAGTTACGCCTTTTACATTAAGGAAGAATATTTTTGGAACAGGTACAAAATTTGCATCACTGATGAGATCATTCTCAAGTAGACTAAGTTTTAAAGGGTAAAGAATACTGGACTATATTGTTTATCGGAGGTTTTTATGAGTAACGAAGTGACAGAAATATGGCGTTATTTATTTATCTTTGACAGTACTGCTGTATTTAATGTTCGCCGTTGGGCTTTACTAATTTTGGTATTTAAATATTCCAACGTGTGCTAATCTCATACTGTATGGGCAAGCACTATTACGAAGGTCGTATTTCAAAATCAAGCCTATTACACAGAAGAAAACGTAAGTTCAAGCTAATTGTGCTGTAAATCTGAGCTTACTGCATAGAGAGAAAACACTACAAATCCATTTTCATCAAATAGGCTTCAATACTTCATGGACTTTACAAATATTTTGTCATTTTGTAGTATGATTATAAATAAAAATATTTAACTTAAATGATACTACTCAAAAGTCATTATAGGTATCATAAATGACTCATGTTTACACATTTCTATAACAAGATATTCATCTTACCAATATTTGGAAAATAAATAAATAAAAATGGTCTATAAGCTTTGTATTCTCGTTTTTATGATTAACAAACTTCCAGAACTGATAAAATCACGATATTTGCTTCACCCCTTCAGACAGTGGTATGTTTACGAACTTAAAACGCAAAACTCCCGACTTCGATTCCCCGAAGTGCACACAGCAAATACCCCATTGTGGGTTTACTCTAAAACAATGTATTTTTGTTGATGGGTGTGTTAAAAAAACGGCCCGCTTACATTGTTCAAAAATATTATTTCTAATATTTCTGTCGATTTTTAATAAGTCAAATACAAGATTTTCCCGAGTATTTCGTCTATTATATCAAATTTCACTTTATTTTCCTTTATGTACTTCTTGCCTAGAACTGTGGTTTTTACAGAGATTATATATGCGTGTTTGTCAAAAGATTTGTTTCAGCTCCAAACCACACAGTAAGCTGTTTGAATTCTATCCACTTTGGAGAATCAACAACATAACTTTAGTCTAGGTAGTCCATAAACTTGTTGCTGACCCACGGAGGGGTATTGTGGATATTAAAAGATCTGAATAGAATAGTTTTTGTTAAAACACTAAATTTGCTATATTTGTTTTCAAATATGGTTTACAACACTCAGTGTAAGAAACAAAATCAACAACAACAACCAGAAAAAACGGCTAAAACATGTGGGTAAAGACATTTATCTTCTGTGTATAATACAGGTGACCCAAGCAATAACTAGTGGAATTACTGAAATATTAACTGTATCTTTACTTTTGTTTTTGTGTGACTCACATGAGATCCTAAAACCCAGTAAGTTAAAATTCAGCGAAATATTTAGTGCACAAATGATGAAACTTTGTAGAATGGATGGCAACTACCTGTTGTGGAGACACACGTGCAGAGGACGACGTTTCGAAAATCTTCCGCCTTTCGTCTTCAAGTCAACACTTACATACATTCTACAAAGTTTCATCATGAATACTCTGCCTAAATAATTTATCAAATAGTGCACAAGTGGTTTTGGAATGTGGGTTTAAAAACTACTGACTGAAAACGTAACCATATATCGGAAAATTCTAGGGTTAAAATGGTTTATCAGTAAAAGGCTAATAATAAAAGCACTCATGCTAAGGCTATGAAAATCAAAATAAACACAACCTGAAGTCAAATATACGTTAGCCTAACTCTTTAGCAAGCCACACGTTTAACATGAACGATTCTACTTGTGCAAACGTTCTTTTAAGAAAAATAAAAATTGGACTATTGTTTTAATATTTGTTACTTATTCGAAATTGATAAATTTAGAGGCATTTTAAAAAGACTAAATTTCTTGGGGTGTGTTGGTATAAATTCCAAAACGACAGAGGGAGTAGATAGAAGATTCATGTGTTCCAAGCAGTGAAAAATTCTCAAACACGAGTCACACTAAAATCACAAGTACTTACTACAAAACATCTCCTTGGCTTCTTCCGAGTAGCGGGAAACGGTAGTGTTATTAATTATTTTACCGCCTTTATCGACACAATAACTCCTGCGTTAAAAGATAAAAATGGCAAATTTAGAAGACAAACCACAGAAAATTAGGAGTTTAAGATGCCACTGCACCCATTAGATAAATAAAGTAATCCTTTTAATAACAGGAACTAACTTTTCTAACACATTTTTACTATGTAAGAAGAAACAACATACGTGAATAAATTAACATTATCTGAAAATAATAACCTCAGCTACACGCGCAGAAGCAGTAATAGAAAAAAACAAAAAACACGTTAGGAATGCTAAGCATATGCCGTAAAAATATTTTCATTAATGGTGAACATATCTGAAAAAATTCCTATAATATATGTAACAAAATCACGTTTTTGAAAATTTCATCATAAAAGCACGAAAATGGAACATTCTATAAAATTATTTATAATATCATATTCCACAATCCTATAAATTGTCTATGTGTGAAGATATTATTCCCGCTACCTAGCGGTTATTATTTTAGCAGTGGATAATAAAGCTTTATAGATTAAACTAGGGTGATGTAAATTGATTACAGTAAAGGCCGAACGTAGTGAATATCCGGGCTGTGAATTTGTTGGTACGTGGTTAGCGTCCCCTTACTGTAAAACCTTCCCTTCATACGGGGATCGTGGACGTTAAGTATAACGATCGACTCCCATTCTTCCTTTGGATAAGAATAGTCCAAAAGTTGGTGGTAGGTGTCGCTGACAATCTGTCTTCCTTTTAGTATATTAGCTCAAAATTAGCTTGTGCAAAAATTCTAATGACATATACAAAATGTGATGGTAAATAAAACTAGAAAGAAAAGATGAAATACGCAGTGAAATGCTAGCGAATATGTTTCTTTGTTTTTATGAATTTCGCACAAAGCTACACGAGGGCTATCTGCGCTAACCGTCCCTAATTTAAAAGTGTAAGAGTAGAGGGAAGGCAACTAGTCATCACCACCCACCACCAACTCTTGGACTACTCTTTTACCAACGAATAGTGGAATTGACTGAAACATTATAACACCCCCACGGCTGAAAGGGCGAGAATGTTTGGTACGATCGGTATTCGAACCCGCGACTCTGGGATTATGAGTCGAACGCCTTAACACACTTTGCCATGCCGGGCCAGTGAATGTGGTAAGTTTCTGGATGTGTAAACTTTCGAATGTGCTTATTTCTTTATTTGTTTCTTTAAATGTCGATTATAAGTGATGTAAATACGGAAACTTTTAAACTTGACACTTCTTCCTGTGAAATTAAAAAAAATTGGATTAAATAGAAACTGTGGGGGACGTCATTCGAAACGTTGTAGTCCTATTTTTTGTATTTAGTTTGTCTTGGAATTTTGCAGAAGACTACACTCTGTATGTTTCAACTAGCCGTTCATTTTGAGTTGGTAAACTAAAGGGAAAGGCAGGTGGTCAACAAAGCCTACTGGCTATTGCCAGTTCCTGGGCTACTCGAATCTGACAGAATAGCAACATTTGATTGCCACTGTTGTAAGAATTCTCACAACCCTAAAAATGTGGATCATTTTATTGCGGCAACGAAACGCGAACATTGAATCTTCAAGTTCAGAGCCCGAGCTCGCTAACGAAAAGATCACGCCTGACCATGTTGCTGAACTATTCGCGAATTAAATTAATCACGAATCTGAGTTCCACCTGCTTTCAATTTCCGCTTTATCAAAGGAAAAAAATACTATATAGAATGTGGTGGTACACGTGAAAAGGTATTTAAAAACAACAACAAAAAGTGAAGGACGCGTTAGATAATAAACCACATTCGACCTTGTTATGTTTCGTTATATAGATGGTTTTACATGAATTGTGTAAAGTAATTTCGAATAATTTTTATGATGTTTGAGCGAGTGCAGAATTAGGCTTAGCTGCTTCAAACCCATAGACACGCTTTCGTTTCTAACGTAGGAAGATCGGATCCACTGACGCGGTTGGAATTATAAAGTTAAATTTTTTTACAGATATTTTTGCAAACATGCACCGACGTTTTACAAATTCCTTGTCAAAATGTTCTGAATATTATTATATTTTAAATAAACTTTTAATGCTACACTAAATCAGATACACTTTAATGTCACTCGCACTGTTTGATACACAGAGTCACATTTGTCCCTATCTTCTGGATATTTGGCTTTTAATCAGTTCCCACAATTTCCACACACTACTACTTACCAAGAAACAGGTTCAAAATAATGTGCAAAGTGGTTGTCACCAGGAAGAGTTCTTCCTCCAAACACCTGCTGTGGACCTCATCCTTGAATTTCCTTACCGACCATATTTAACATTGGTTATAATTTAAGAAAAACTCACCGTCATAATGATGATGGTTAGATAAAAATATTTCTCACTTGTTGTCACGAGACTGTTTCGGTGCGTAGGTCCCGTCGGGGTCACACGTGGGGAGATCTATCCCAACTACTGTAAAGCCCTGGCTCTCGCGATTCCTTATTTCCTTAATGAGAGTGTTCCGGTCCTCGTAACAAGGTGGCAGAAGTTGGTAGTTTCTGTGTATTTTATCATCATCTGAAAACGTTAGAGAATACACACTTATGTACGACATTGGGTTTATTTCCGCATAACAACATGAACTGAAGTTATAAAATAATAATTAAATCACGGCTTACAATAACATCAATAAGACTTTCAGTGAATATTTACATTGATGAAGCTTCATCATATATATATTAACGATTTCAGTTCCAGTATAGAACATAGGAACGTGAAATGTAATATTCTGAGTATTATATTTGAATAAACAATCTCAAACGAGAGTTTTGACGTCGTCTATAGAACATTTTAAATGGTATCTTCCCGGAACACGGAAATGTTTTAACAAACAAGAGCGTCCCCCAGTAGCGCAGTGGTAAATTTCAGGACTTAATTGTGCCAAAAAACAGATTTCAATATTCGTGGTGGGCACAGCACAAATAAATAGCTTATTGTGTAATTCGGTGCTTAATAAAACATACACAGACTGACAAATGAGAAAAAATATCATGAACTTAAAATCGAATTAATAGTAAAACAAAACGAATGTGCACAATTTAATAATCATTGACTTTTCAAAGCCATCAGAGTGCCAAGGAAACTACAACAAACAACTACTGTAGTAACGCTATCAGAACGCATATGTCAATTTGAGAATAATAATGAAAGATACTGCTGGACCGTTAAAGGGTTTCCATTAGTCACGAGACATGTCTAGGAAGGATTTAATAAAGTTTTATTTCTAAGGAGCATTAAGTCTAGAAAATTCTTACCTTAATTTTGATGTCTTGTAGAATAAATAAGTACGTTTCACAAACTTAATCAAGTAATTTACTAATATAAATATCATACTAATCCAACACTTTATCGGTTTATCTCAGCCGACCTAAAGAGTGCTGGTGTTAATTAAAAGGTCTTGTCGGTACCGGATGTTTTTTCGATTAATTTTCGACATAATGCTGTAAGCATGTTTGAATTTTCAGTCTTCCACAGTCATCAGATAATTTTTTTTATGTATTTCTATATAAATTTGTTTTCTAAGAAAAAAAATTCTGTCCCTTCGTGAGTTTTTCCCATTCATCCTGTAACCACATGTTATAAATAGAACATGCATATGACCAATGTTATATTTGGAGTGAAATTTTCAATTAACCACCTGTTAAGTATTACAAGTTTTTGTTTTCACTGAAATATTCTCTAAATTAGCAGTCCCTTCCCTGCTCGTACAGCGGTAAGTTTACGGATTTACAACGCTAACATCAGGGGTTTGATTCTCTTCTGTGGACTCAGCAGATAGCCCCATGTGGCTTTGCAATAAGAACAACACACACACGTTATAGCAACTTAGCCATATCAACTTACCCTTTGGAGTTAGACAACTACCAACAGTTAAGACACCCCTACAACATGAGTGCTTGTATAGCAGGGGAATTTGGTTAAATCGTAAATTAAAAACAAGGTAAAAAACTATGTTTACAATGGATACCAAACATCCTTGAAAATAACCAATTTTAATAACGGCTCCTTGGTTTAAGTTTCTTTGTTTGTTTTGAATTTCGCGCAAAGCTACTCAAGGGCTATCTGCGCTAGCCGTCCCTAATTTAGTGGTGTAAGACTAGAAGGAAGGCAGCTAGTCATCACCACCTACTACCAACTCTTGGACTACTCTTTTACCAACAAATAGTGAGATTGACCGTAACATTATAACGCCCCACGGCTGTTTGGTGCTACGGCGATTCGAACCCACGACTCTCAGTCGAACGCCTTAACCCATCTAACCATGCCGGGTCCTCTCAGAAGTACGGTGCTCCAAATAATTAAATACATATCTATTCTTTGAATGCTACCGATAAAAATATTCTGTTATTTTTATGGGTTTTTTTTATTAATCAAAGCGATAAGAAACGGAAGCCAGTTTTCTTTCTTTGTTTTTAACTACAAAAAAACGACCTTACTTATGTATGATAACTTACAACACGGCAAGGTAGATAGAGTACGGTTCAGAAAGATTGGACTCTCTTCTAATTGGCCATTTTCATCCACACAAAACCAGTAGCGTCTCGTTTTCTGTATAGCTTCATAATTACCATTGGATTTACATCGAGGGAGTTCGGTAGGTTCCAACGGCTTCCCAAAGGAGGTGACAGCTCTGGAACAATCTGTCTCGAAAATATTTAAAAGATTCCAAAGTTAATCAGACGACCTTATGGATGGTATGGTAGAAGTGCATACTTTGTAAAGTTAATTTAAAACGACTTTTACAATAGATATGAGGAAAATACAGATATTATGAACAACCTGTTTAAACGTTTCAACTGAAACGAGGTCCTAGTAAATATTGTCCTGAAACTCCTAAATTTCAAAATGGACTGTCACGTTAACGTGACAGGAAGAAAGTTTAGAACGGCTGGTATGAGTAATAGCACTTTTATTGATAAAAAGAGAACAACGTTTTGACCTTCCTAGGTCATCTTCAGGTTAACAAAGAAAGGTCGAAACGTTGTTCTCTCCTTATCAATAAAAGTGTTAATACCCATACCATTCATTCTGAGATACACTGTCATTTCAAGTGGGTTTCCCGTCATCAAGAACAAGGAAGAAATAAATAGTACTTTTTAAGTACTAACACTACTTAATGTAAAAGTACTATTAAGTACACATAATCTCAGTTCTTCTCCCAGGAGAACTCCCAGTATCGGCGCCAGGATATTTTCGTTGGGGGGCTAGGGGAAACTGTGGAGGGGCTTCCCAAAGTGCCATCAATATGAAGTATAGATGGTAAATTATAATAATGTAAATACCAAGGTACATTTCAGAAAGGTGTGCTATTTTGAACTGCGTTTTCAATGCAGTTTTCATTGGAAACTCATACTCTGATTAATAATTCATTATTACAAATTAGAAATAATCTGTTTATGAAAATATACGTATATGTAAAAGAGGAAGCTCACCTAAATTACACCCAAGGTAATACATAATAATAAAGAAAATCAAGATTAGCTTAGATTGAACATTTAATATACCATTAAGAGTAAAGCTACAAATCAAAAGAAATATAACATAAAGACATAGTTTACATAGCAGAAGCGAAATATCCCATGTGAAGGTAATACACACTGAGGAAAAGTAAGGTCACTATCAGGCTAACTGTCTTTCATCATGTTAGTGATTGTGATATTGTTCTTATTATCATAAGTGTGACAAGCACGTGTTACAGTAATGTAACTACTATATTATATTAAATTAGGCACTTCTATATAGCCCAATGACAATTTCAAAATTCATTCTAGAATTGTTTAGAAATATTATTTGGTCAGTTAACATGTAAGGTTATTTATTATCTAATCATAAGTATAACATTAATTGGATTGTAGGTCACAATTTTAAGTGTATGCCACAATCATCAGTACAATTTTGGATGGCTGATACACAATGCAAAATGATCTCACAGAGGACACAACACCGGCTAAATGCTTCATAGTTTTGACCTATACACAATACACTTATACATGCATGCTATGTTTTACTTTTCAATAAAAAATAAATGAAATTAATGGGTAAATACCTGTGAAACCTTTGGTTTATCAAGTAAAATCCCTGATGATCTGTTGTAACTTGAAATCAACGTGGTTGTCTAATCTTCGTCAAAGTTCAAGATAGAATGGCATTACACAGGGAGCGGCAATACAGCGCATGAGTTTCAGTGCATTCAGTACTTTGCTATGGGATGCATGACACATACTTCTGTCTTAATGAATACGTTGAGTTCTACAGATCTATGTCTCTTTGATGTTAATTGTTAAGCAACAACGACGATTGTGTTTTCCATATTTTATGAATATCTGTAGGTAACAATATTGGGGGCTGAAGGGGGCTTGGCTCATTTGTGGGGAGCTCAAGCCCCCTAAGCCCCCCGGCGCCGTCACTGAGAACTCCAGATAATTTCATTACTCAGTAACATAAAACGTAAACATTGATATTTTTATCTTAGAAATAAAATACAGAAATAGATTTTGTCTGTCTGATTTAGAAACAAAAAACAGGCTTAACAAAGACTAGATATTTCTAAAGGTCGCTTCAAATTTTTTTACAAAATTTATCTTAAGATTGTTGACCAAATGTTTTATATGTCATTCACATTTAAACATGGATTTTAGCGAATTTAGTTTCTTATTGAAATGGACAAGAATAAATAAATTAATTAACGAAAAGAGAAATTCTTATGCACGACACAAATATAGAATAAACATTAGAATGTGTTACTGAAAATACATACATATACTGTATGTACACATCATATTGTGTAACTGAATATAGTGTATGTAAACATAAGAATGTGTTACTGAATATATTGTATGTAAACACCAGAATGTGTTACTGAATATACTGTATGTACACATCAGAATGTTATTGAATGCATTGCATGTAACAACCAGAATGTGTTATTGAATATACTTCATATTGTGTTACTAAATATACTGTATGTAAACACCAGAATATTTTACTGAACATACGTTAGTGACACATTGTGTTACTGAATATACTGTATGTAAACACCAGAATATTTTACTGAACATACGTTAGTGACACATTGTGTTACTGAATATACTGTATGTAAACACCAGAATATTTTACTGAACATACGTTAGTGTCACATTGTGTAACTGAATATACTGTATGTGAATATCACATTGTAATATTGACTATCTTATGTGAAGATATCAGAATTTCCTGTTTCCTTGACAACCTTGTTCAACGATCTGGTGTTTGAGATATGTGGCTGTTCTAAATAGTCTCAGTAAGACAGTATTCAGGAAATGGATAACTAACACGTGTTCCAGGGAATTCGAATGATTTCAGAATGAAGAGATTGTTTACTAGAACTCATCCCTTATTTTCTAACAACACCATTTGAGTTATTTTAAGAACACCAAGTTTCTTCTAGATATTCCAAAAAGTTCGAAATCAGATCTGCCTCATTCAACTTCCAGTTATCACGTTACTATCTTCTTATGTATTTTTGTTTTTACTGTCCCAGTCTTCTCCTCATTGAAATAGGACCATCCTCATGAAAGACTTTCTGTGTGATCGTTAAGATGTTTATTTTACAGTCTCGAAATAAGAGTTCTCAAGTAACGATATTATTATGGTTCTTGGTATGTGTGCTATATCAGAGATCTGCAGGTGTTTAATACTGTGTATATGTTTACCCCAAGTGCTTGTTTGATTACAGTCGTGTAGACTTTTAATTATTTGTACTTCTGCGATTATTATTCTATAGACGTACTCTCTTTACGAGTTTGATTATTAATGTTTAGACATACTGTTTTTACTATCTTGATTCTCATTTTATAGACATACTGTTTGTACTAGCTTGATTCTTATTCTATAACTATATAGTTTGTACTAGCTTGATTCTTATTTTACAGACATAGTGTTTGTACTAGCTTGATTCTTATTCTATAGACATACTGTTTGTACCAGCTTGATTCTTATTCTATAGACATAGTGTTTGTACTTGCTTGATTCTTATTTTATAGACATACTGTTTGTACCAGCTTGATTCTTATTCTACAGACACACTGTTTGTACTAGCTCAATTCTTATTGTACAGACACACTGTTTGTACTAGCTTGATTCTTATTCCACAGACATACTGTTTGTACGACCTTGATTCTTATTTTATTGACATACTGTTTGTACTAGCGTGATTCTTGTCCTACAGACATATTGTTTGTACTAGCGTGATTCTTGTCCTACAGACATACTGTTTGTACTAACTTGATTCTTATCCCACAGACATACTGTTTGTACTTGCTTGATTCTTGTCCTAGAGACATATTGTTTGTACTAGCGTGATTCTTGTCCTACAGACATACTGTTTGTACTAGCGTGATTCTTGTCCTACAGACATACTGTTTGTACTAGCGTGATTCTTGTTCTACAGACATACTGTTTGTACTAGCGTGATTCTTGTTCTACAGACATACTGTTTGTACTAGCGTGATTCTTGTTCTACAGACATACTGTTTGTACTAGCGTGATTCTTGTTCTACAGACATACTGTTTGTACTAGCTTGATTCTTGTTCTACAGACATACTGTTTGTACTAGCGTGATTCTTGTTCTACAGACATACTGTTTGTACTAGCGTGATTCTTATCCCACAGACATACTGTTTGTACTAGCGTGATTCTTGTTCTACAGACATACTGTTTGTACTAGCGTGATTCTTGTTCTACAGACATATTGTTTGTACTAGCGTGATTCTTGTTCTACAGACATACTGTTTGTACTAGCTTGATTCTTGTTCTACAGACATACTGTTTGTACTTGCTTGATTATCATTTTGTAAATAATATTACTTCGTTTTGTTGGTTTGATTATTATTGTTTGTTAGTTGTATTGTTCATACGTGTTTGGTTCTTTTCATGTAAAAGTTATATTTTTTGTACGGTAGATGTTTCGTACATTTTTGTTTCTTGGATAAATAAGAAATAGTAAAGGTAACTCACCACATTTCATCATGAAACAGTATGTGTAAATCACCACATTTCATCATGAAACAGTATGTGTAACTCACTACATTTTATCATAAAACAGTGTATGTAACTCATCACATTTTATCATGTAACAGTATATGTAACTCACCACATTTAATCATAAAACAGCACACGTAACTCATCACATTTAATCATAAAACAACACACGTAACTCATCACATTTAATCATGAAACAGAATATGTAACTCACCACATTTCATTATAAAACAGTGTATGTAACTCACCACATTTCATCACGTAACAGTATATGTAACTCACCACATTTTGTCATGAAATAGTATGTATAACTCACCACATTTTATCATAAAACAGTATGTATAACTCACCACATTTTATCATAAAACAGTATGTATAACTCACCACATTTTATCATAAAACAGTATGTGTCACTCACCACATTTTATCATAAAACAGTATGTATAACTCACCACATTTTATCATAAAAC
Source organism: Tachypleus tridentatus (assembly GCF_004210375.1). Classification (NCBI taxonomy): domain Eukaryota; kingdom Metazoa; phylum Arthropoda; class Merostomata; order Xiphosura; family Limulidae; genus Tachypleus; species Tachypleus tridentatus. The sequence continues at coordinate 259,242,898 of NC_134837.1, read as the reverse complement.
AGTATGTATAACTCACCACATTTTATCATAAAACAGTATGTATAACTCACCACATTTTATCATAAAACAGTATGTATAACTCACCACATTTTATCATAAAACAGTATGTATTACTCACCACATTTTATCATAAAACAGTATGTATAACTCACCACATTTTATCATAAAACAGTATGTATAACTCACCACATTTCATGCTCTTCTTTTCAGTATCTGGGGCTATTCCAAATATTTGTTTTCCGTTTTTATCAACACAGTAACAACTGTAAAATAATAATAACACAAAATAAACGATACAACTTTTCATTTGTATCATTAAACATGTTTACATCGAGATACGTGTCTTACTGCAATGATCAGAATCCTGGGTTCGAGACGCGATGGTGCTATTCACGCTTCGAGCTTTCAGGAAAGAAAACGAAAAGACAAACGAAACAAACCACCTAGTGACTCAGCGGTAAGCTTGAGGCTTCTAACTGAAGATCGAGGTTTTAATATTCATGTGTAGCTTTGTGCTTAACAGGAAACAGACATTTCAATGTACATACTTTTTTTGCGTTTGGTAAATAGGATTTTCTCTTCAAGTAACCAATATGAACTGAATCGTCGTATGATATCAACTGTTATCAGTTCTCGGTATTCATCTGTTATACTTTTCAAAATATCGTAGAATGAACGATGAAGGGCGTTTGACATTCTGCCAGTACATCAGATCCGGAAGCTGTTACTTGACGCGCAACGTCAATGTGAGAAATGTAGAGAGTTAGATAATACATTGCTCTACACTTTTTCATACCTCTACAGTGGGCCAACTTGATTACAATTAAAAATAATATTCAATATAAATGTTTCTCAAAACAGTACATAGATGGCGATTTAATATTTAATTATTTTTTTAAATAATGTTGCTGTTGTGTTTTTAACACAAAATTACATAATGGGCTATTTGCGCTTGTACATCGCATTGTACTTTACAACTAGAAGGAGAACCCCAGAGATTCATGAGAAATTTCAGCAAAGGAAATACTGCTATTTTCCGCCATATTGATCATATCCAAAGATTTCTTGATATCTCAACTTCCAGCACCCCCTATACAGTTTACTCGTGAAACCGAAACTAAAAACTATATTCCTTTCCTAGACGTTCTTATTAGGCATGTTACTTACTAAATGGAGCCCACAAATTTATCTCATCTTATCTAGCACTTCGAAAAGAAATTTATTTCATACAAAGAATTCATCCTCAAAACAGCTACACTAAAAAGCCCTGTAAGGCTTCCTATATTGGTCAAACCTCACCTTAAAGTACGATAATTTTAATATATAGGCATGAACATAAAAAAAACAACTGGCAGGCTAGGCATGTTCAGGTGGTTAAGGCATTCGACTCGTAATTTGAGGGTCGCTGGTTCAAGTCACCATCACACCAAACATACTCACCCTTTCAGCCGTGGAAGCATTATAAAGTTATTGTCAATCCCACTATTCGTTGGTAAAAGAGCAGCCCAGGAGTTGGCGGTGGGTGGTGATGACCCGCTGCCATCTATCAAGACTTACACTGCTAAATTAGGGACGGCTAGCGCAGATAGCCCTCGAGTAGCTTTGCGCGAAAAACAAACAAACAAAAACAAACATGAACTGTTAAATAGTAAACAAACCAATTGCAAAGTAATAAGTCACGAAAATACTTGAGAAAATCGGTAGAGTAAAAAAAAATCATAAAAACATATTTGCTGATTGGTTGACTAAGGTTGTTAAAAAGACATAGTTCTCTCCTGCCTTCACCTCAACCAAATCTAAATATACACGAATTAACTAAAATGTTTTCTTACTTTTACTTATAACTTTGGTAATAATAAGTAATAACAATAACTCTTTGCAGCACTTTTAACGAGCGAACAAAACACCAGTAGTCATAGTCTATGATTATGTGCACTCTCTGTAAGTTGCCAAGTAATAACCGGCCCTCATATGACATGCAGGTGTACAATTGCACATGCTTACGCGTTACGTGATAAGCCTTCAGTTGTATGAGCTAGATAAGAAAAACTTAGACTAGGCAGATTTTCTAGATTTAGGTTGTAACTATGATCTAACTTTAGAAAATGAAACTTTCAGTTTTATACGTGTGAGTTGAGGTTTCTGTGTTGGACAAACCAACTATATTATAGTAGTAAGTGCCTAAGACGTGAGTCTCCACTGCCGAAGTCTGACACGGCTTTGATCGAGTGTTCTGGAATGTAAACAAGAATGATAAGTTGTGTGATTTTGTGTTGTTTTCAAACTAGGTGTGACATTTCAATGAAATAAAACGAGAGAAGATGATAAAATCTTATGTTAATAACCTTGAAAAGTTTCAGTAAAGCAAGCATTATTGCTAAAAACAGATCTAAGATTGTAATGCTAAAAATATGCAAAACAAGACTTGGCTATTAATCCAGCCAGAGTAAAGATTGCCACCTTGGCTAAATGGCAGTAGAATCACAGCAAAGATATCAGCAAATGCCAGGAAATATCAAAAGGTTTCTTTAAGAAAAGTTACGACGAGGATGGGTCTAGAGCCCAGTCACTCTTGAGACTAACACTAAGAAAAGATATAAGGAGGAAAGGTTTAGAGCCAAATCACTTTCAAGACATAGTATAAAAGCTATAAGACAAGTGTAAAAAAAGGTATATAAAAATTAGAAGGAGGAAATTGAGCACAAAAAGCATGGAAACAAGGTAGGAATGGGTGAGATAACTTTTTTTACAACTAAGGGGTAAGTGACCATTATTCATTTCACTCCTACTTTTGTTGATTCAATTATAGACGTGAATTGAGTTTTATCAATAGCTAATCCTTTCTAAATACTCAATAGATTCCAAATATTTAAAAATCAGTGGTTTTGATAGTATTGTGTTTGCTCACCAGTTCCTAGTCAGAGAGATATAACGTCCATCATAACAAAATGTGACTATTGGAGCTTCCTGATAGATATAACGTCCATCATAACAAAATGTGACTATTGGAGCTTCCTGATAGATATAACGTCCATCATAACAAAATGTGACTATTGGAGCTTCCTGATAGATATAACGTCCATCATAACAAAATGTGACTATTGGAGCTTCCTGATAGATATAACGTCCATCATAACAAGACGTTACTATTGGAGCTTCCTGATAGATATAACGTCCATCATAACAAGATGTTACTATTGGAGCTTCCTGATAGATATAACGTTCATCATAACAAAATGTGACTATTGGAGCTTCCTGATAGATATAACGTCCATCATAACAAGATGTAACTATTGGAGCTTCCTGATAGACATAAGGTCCATCATAACAAGATGTTACTATTGGAGCTTCCTGATAGATATAACGTCCATCATAACAAGATGTTACTATTGGAGCTTCCTGATAGATATAACGTCCATCATAACAAGATGTTACTATTGGAGCTTCCTGATAGACATAACGTCCATCATAACAAGATGTTACTATTGGAGCTTCCTGATAGATATAACGTCCATCATAACAAGATGTAACTATTGGAGCTTCCTGATAAACATAACGTCCATCATAACAAAATGTGACTATTGGAACTTCCTGATAGACATAACGTCCATCATAACAAAATGTGACTATTGGAACTTCCTGATAGATATAACGTCAATCATAACAAGATGTTACTATTGGAGCTTCCTGATAGATATAACGTCCATCATAACAAAATGTGACTATTGGAACTTCCTGATAGACATAACGTCCATCATAACAAAATGTGACAATTGGAGCTTCCTGATAGATATAACGTCCATCATAACTAAATGTGACTATTGGAGCTTCCTGATAGATATAACGTCCATCATAACAAAATGTTACTATTGGAGCTTACTGATATATATATAACGTCCATCATAACAAAATGTGACAATTGGAGCTTCCTGATAGATATAACGTCCATCATAACAAGATGTGACTATTGGAGCTTCCTGATAGACATAACGTCCATCATAACAAAATGTGACTATTGGAGCTTCCTGATAGACATAACGTCCATCATAACAAAATGTGACTATTGGAGCTTCCTGATAGATATAACGTCCATCATAACAAAATGTGACTATTGGAGCTTCCTGATAGATATAACGTCCATCATAACAAAATGTGACTATTGGAACTTCCTGATAGATATAACGTCCATCATAACAAAATGTGACTATTGGAGTTTCCTGATAGACATAACGTTCATCATAACAAGATGTGACTGTTGAAGCTTACTGATATATATATAACGTCAATCATAACAAAATGTGACAATTGTAGCTTCCTGTTTCCCTTTGACATTATTCCCTATTGATGTCATGGATTTCCATGGAATAACGTAATTTGATTACATATATGTATCGATATGTGGTTGTTGAATCAAAGTTTATAACAGAGAAATTTAACTGTATATATCCTACATTAGGTTTGTACAACTACCAAATGACAAAAAGCATACGAAGTAGGAATGGGCGGATTGACCCACTTTAAGTTTTCACCAAGTGTTGTAATGCTACCACCCTCATTCCGACTTTGTTTTCTTAATCGTCGGCGCTCTCATTCATACGTCTTCATTCCTTTTAAACTTGTATTCAAATTCCTCGCTTATTATGCATGATAAATTATATCATATTTCTCAGGTAATTACCACTGTGTTTGTTTTGTGCCTCTGTATTACTCACGATTCCGAAACGTTTAAATTATTCGTTTTATTACATACTTGTAATAAACCAACACATACACCAACTCTTGGGCTACTCTTTTACCAACGAATAGTGGGATTGACCGTAACATTATAATGCCCTCAAGGCTGAAAGAGCGAGTATGTTTGGTGTGACGAGGATTCTAACACGCGACCCTCAGATTACGAGTCGAGTGCCTTAATCACCTGGCGATATTTGAGAAAAGCAAGTGAAAAGAGCTCAAGTTATTTTAACCAATTGTTTTTCATTGTTTCAGTTACTGAGAAACTGAGCAATCAGTTGAATAAAACACTAAACTAGAACAAAATGAACTTACAAGAGTCCACTCTTGCATTGGACAGCCTCATATTCCCCAAAGTGATCACAGCTTGGGGGTGGAGGACCAGTTGAAAACCCTGAAGCAACGAAATTAGCTTGCTTCTTCATACACTCTGTGCTAGCTATATATTGATGCCGAGGTCAGAAGGAAAACGTTTCACTTGTTTGCGATCAGTTGTTCTCTTGAAATTATATTTATTGAAACAATCTGAGCCTCTTAACACTTAATAAAAACTTATGTTCATTTATTAATCATTGACATTAAAGGTAAACACTGAAAACTTAATAAAAACTTATGTTCATTTATTAATAATTTTCATTAAACTGAAACTATGAAAACGTAATAATAACTTATGTTCATTTATTAATCAGTGACATTAAAGGTAAGCATTGAAAACCTAATAAAAAACGTAAGTTCACTTATTAATAATTGACATTAAACTGAAACCATGAAACTTAATAACAACTTATGTTCATTTATTAATAACTTGCATTGAAATGAAACTCTGAAAACTTAATTAAAACCTATGTTCGTTCATTAATAATTTTCATTAAACTGAAACTATGAAAACTGAATAATAACTTACGTTCATTTATTAATAATTTTCATTAAAATGAAACTACGAGAACTCCTTCCAATCTATACGTATTACACTAGTTATGTCTGACTTATTATGTAATAAGAGAAACGTGTACACTCGCATATGTGTTACATCAGTTATATGTGACTTATTAGTTTAAAAATGGCAACTTTTTCTATTCTATATGTACTACACCAATTATACATGATTTATTATCTAGTATGGGTAAGTATTTCCAATCTATACGGATACATTAGTTATGTATGATTGATTATCTATTATGGGTATTTACAATCTATATGGATACATTAGTTACATATGATTTATCTTCCACCAAGGGCAACTTTTTTCATTTCATATGTGTTACGTCTCGTTATTTAGTAAAGGCAGTTTCTCATTCTATATGTATTATATGATTTACGTCTGATTTCTTTTCCAGTAAGGTTAACACTTTCTATTATGTGTTACATAAGTTACATCTGACTTATTTTGAATAAGGTTGACTTTCCACTCTATGTGCTTTACATTGGTTATATTTGATTTAGTTTTCCACTCTATGTGCTTTACATTGGTTATATTTGATTTAGTTTTCCACTCTATGTGCTTTACATTGGTTATATTTGATTTAGTTTCTAGCAAACTTAACTCTTCCAGAGAGTAAATGATCGGTTTTACGAAACGTCCTAACTGTTACGAAAATAATTAAAATCCAAGACAATAATTACTTCATTGTTTAATTATAACGGTTAAAACATAAGTGCAGATACGCACTGCTAGATTATTTTTTTACGAGCATCATGGCTTTTCACAACCTAGTTTGGAAACTATATTGCTTTTCACAAGTTAGTTTGTGAATGATATTGTATTTTTTTGCAACCTAAATTGAGGACAATATTATATCCCCGACCTAGTTTGGGCGATATATTACTTAGTGTATTTCGAAACAAAATATTGTTATTCACAAGACAATTCGTAATGACGCAACGAAATCAGCTAAATAACGTACCAACATTTATACAAACACAAAATGATAAACATGCTATTTGTACTATCAATAAAGTATTCGAGAAAATAATAACTAGTAGGGTTAGATATGGTCTAATAGTTCAAAAGTAAAACATGCGAGCCTCGATATGACGGTGAACACGTTCAGCTATAAAAGTGTTATGGATATGACAGTTAATTCCTCTAATTAATTAAGAATAATTACACGGGCGGCGAGTGTTGTTGACTCCCTGTCTTCCCTCTAGTCAACATATCTTAATTAAAGATGGTTATGTCTAAACTATGCTGGTCTCATATGTTGTTCAGATTGAATCAATCAAACACTTTTATTTCCTCTTAAGTACAAGTACGTAAGTTTATACATAAGTTTCAAGAACCGATAATAATTATATTTTTTACACCTTCACTTCTGCTTCTTACCTTTTACGCATTTCTTCAAGGAGTTATCACACACAAGACCAGCTCCACATTCTAGTCGAGGGATAGAAGCTGATCTCTCTGTTTCGCATTTATCGCCCTCTTCTGGTTGATACACAAATTAAAAAACGGAGTTCGTCAAAATAAAGAAAGGTAATCATTATTGTAAAAAAATGGGTCCATAGCGGCTGCGGACTTATAATGTTATAAATCGAGTTTCATTACTAGTGGTGGTAGAACACAGTTAAGCCTTTGTGTAACTTTGAGCTTAACTTAAAACAAATTTTTAAGAATGACTATCTGTTTTTTGTAAAAAAAACAACAATAAAATGAAGGTTTATCAATAACTTATTATGCTATTTAATGTATATTTTAGGTAAAATGTAGCACATGAAAAAAAACACACACAAATAAAGTATTAGTAACGTATTATCATTATTATTCATTTAGGGCGAAGGATATTGCGAAAAGTATTATTAACACATTTCAGCAAAATGGCACACAGATTGGCCGTTAATTAATTTCGTCAGTAACATTAAAAAGTTAAATAGCTTTTAAACAGCGAACATCTTCAACACATCATAAAATAAATATTTATATCACATACATGTATTATCTACTCTTACGTGAAGTTATTTTACAGCTTAGGTTCGATTTGCTTTATTTGATAATCTTTATGACATTCATCCTCAGATGCGGTTTTCATTTTTTTTCTCTCCAAATCACAAAGACAAAATAAAAATGAGTCTTTTATTTTAATTTCAAAGTCGCTAGATTAAACATGTATTTAAGGTAGGTAACTTACTCATACTGTCTTTTCGTTTGTAAAACTGTTTTTTTTTCACGGAATTTCTCGGATACTTACTTAATAGATTCACACAGTTGTGACAGCAACTGCACTCTGTGGCGTTTTTCACAATCCTTCCCTTATCACAAGTGATCTTTTCACACTTCACTCTTTTTTCACAATAGTCTTCAGCACAGTTGAAGAAATACTGTGCCAAGGAAAGTCGGAACCCACACAGCAGTAGCAGAGACAATAGGATAAGACGTCGTTTTGACTGGGTGTCCATCTTTGATTTAACTAACACGTTTAAGGTAAACGTCTACACACATTCACTGAAACCAATTGCTCTTTCTATAAATTATTAAAAGGTGTAACATTAAAAAAGGTGAGACAGATTAGTCTTAAAAACCCGTGGTAAACTATAAAGGAATGCCAACCAGAACCATCGAACAAGCGATTCGTCAATACCCAGTAGATAAAAAGTGTCTGATAGTTGAAAGTCCATTTGGATTATTGATAACGTTGCTTAGAAACTAGATTACGTTATCTAAAAATACAGAATTACATTTATTTGTAGAATCAAACTGCATTAAGCAAGAAGCCATGAGATGAAACATTAAATGTAATGAATATTAAAATAATGTATATTTTGTTTGTAACATTTATTAGTTTGTTTTAAATTTCACGCACAGCTACACGAGGGCTGTCTGCGCTAGCTACCCCTAATTTAGCAGTGTAAGGCTAGAGAGAAGGCAGCTAGTTATCATCACCCACCACCAACTATTGGGCTACTCTTTTATCAACGAATAGTGGGAATGACCGTCAATAAATGAAAGGGGGAGCATATTTGAGGCGACAGGGATTCGAACCCGCGACCCTCAGATTAGGAGGCGAGTGCCTTAATCACCTTGCCATGCCGGGTGCCATTTATTAGAATATAACACAATTTTATGTTCATAAAAGAAGGGTTTTAGGAATAAAAATAATCTGCGATCTCATCATTTTAAGTTTATATTAATCTTATGTTGTATGTTTCAATCTTAAATACTTGCAACTAATATTTTAATATGTTCTCTTTTTCACTGTTGTTCTATGAATGGTCTTTAATCTTTCACAATAAAAAACACATGTACACTAACACTATTTTGAAATCCCAGTTTTTGTGATAGATAACATTACTTTGTGACAGTGTTGAGTAAGAGTACATTTTCTGTTTTGTAATTCAGAACTTCAAATTACGTGAACATTCACGTATTCCAAGTTTTAAATTTTGAAAAAATGTCTCGCTGAAACAATGATTTGAGTTAGGCTTACCTCTAGTTTTACTCTATTGCCGTATATTAACGAGCAGTTCACGAGAAGAGACATCCATATTTGTTCAGTGAAATTAATTTCACATTATTTATTTTTTAATAATATAAGAATATTACATGCTTCCTAAGAGTGAGTCAGTTCTTAGATTGAAAAACATTTAAAATTTGCTAATTTGTTGTTTGTAATTAAGCACAAAGCTACACAATGAATTATCTGTGCTCTGCCCACCATGGATATCGAAACCCAATTTCTAGCTTTGTAAGTTCGCAGACGTACTGTTGTGCCACTAAGGGGAGTAGCTTTAACACGTTACAGTACTATTAAGTTTGGTTATTATAAGTACAAACATTTAGAAATACGATCTTGGTCCTTTCTTCTGTAGGTATCACATCATATAGGAAGATCGATTTGACCATCGTAACTGACGTTTTGAACTTTGAAGGTACAGGTGAGTCTGTACTTACACATCTGGTGCAACAAGTACTGGTCTTTATAAAAATGAAAACGAACTTTTGATTGACCACGAGGCGGGTCTGTTAAACACCACCAACTTTCAGCTGACACCAGATAGCCACATATTTTGAAGCACAAGACCTAGCTATACATGTGAACAAACTTTCAATCGGTCCTGACATGAAGAACAATGCGAACCAGCTGCTTGAAAAGCAGAAGCAACAGCAGCTATTAACAACTTGCCAGAACAACAGTGGACAGTAAGGAGAAAATGTTAAGAACCATGTCAGACAGGAAGAAGTTGTTGTTGTTACCAGTGGTATACCACATAACGATAGTGGGAACAGTAACATGAATACAAACCTAGAAAACTGAACTGATGGCAAAATGCAGTTTTGCAATACAAATTACAAGTCGATTTGCCAACATCAAAGGTTAGACATCAAGATGTGACCAAAGTGTACAAGAGTATCCTCCTTGACCATTTTATAGATCTGTCTGAAAACATGGTAGTCACTTGGTTCAAAGCGCATCCGATTAACACTAATGAACTGTTTTCAACAACTATCTGGTTAATTTATAGCACATAATGTATAAGATGACCTTAACATCTTCTGATGAGGAAGTCTCTTTCTTGCCAAAGACAAGAGAACCCTAGGTGGACGCTGTCCTCACAGTAGAAAATTTGAAAGTAAATAGAGAGAAAAAATACAGATACGTTTACTACTGAAACAATATCCGTAAAACAAAATAAAGACTGAAGAAAAAGACAATCAACCATAACAATTACAGAAAAGGAATTGGGTCAGATACGGATCAATAGCCTATCTGGACATAAACGTAACATACCACAAAAACCAGAAACAGTATATAACAACAAATAACAGGTAAAGTTAACTGCAAGTTAACTGAAAACTACAGGTGAAAATAAAAACAAAACTTGTTATAAAAACTACAAATGGAGTCCCTATAGAGGACTCTTTTTTTCTTACTCCGGTAAACTGATGGACAACTAGGATGAGGTCCCATGTTTGGAGAGAGGAGGTTTTGATAGAAGAAAAACACTAATCGTTTCTTAATACAGTATTCGTGTTTTATATCGATCTCCAACAGTCACAACTGTCATTAAATAAAATTAAATAACACAATAAATGTTTTCGAAAATCTGCAAAACATTTTAAAAATGTTATTTCTAAATGTTATCTTTCTGTGCAAATCGGTTTTTAAATTGTAAGAAATAAATACATTAAACTAATGCTATGAAATGGGTTGTTGATAACTAAGCCCAAACAAAGGTTATACTTAAATATTAATTCACCCAGTGAGATAATAAAGGTGGCTTTGATGTTTCATACTAATTTTTTGACCAATGAAAACATTCCTTTGATTAGGAACAACTTATTCGAATTATAATAATTATTAACTTAAGCGAATTTGCACTTACACGTTTTTGCATGTTTCATGATGTAAATCAGATGCTCGATTAAACTACAACACCTATCGCCCTAACGTGTACAACATATATATATACAGAAAAGAATCGAACTTCTAGAAAATTATTAAGAATAGTTCTTCCTATAAAAGTATATCTATGAACACTATCCACTTAATGCTGAAAATGTACTAAGCTTCCATGGTAATTATCCATAGAAATAGATCAGTTGAAGTTTCCATGGTAATTATTGATAGAAATAGATCAGTTAAAACTTCCATATTTAATGTACGAGCTTCATTAACTGTAATTTAATATTTTCAAGAGAAAGCAAACAAAATTAATGCCCATAGAAAAACAAAACGAAGTAAGAAAATGCCTACCGTTAAAAACAGGTAAGCTCAATTTTAATGCATACTTTTGCGAGTTATTTAGCATAAAATTACTTAAAAGTTGACTGTAAAAATAACACAGCAGTTCCTAACTGTGGTGGTTAAACAATTACAATATTTCTTCCACTTCTCCCGCCAGGTGTATCATTTTTATTTTCCTCGAATTAAAACAACCTATTTTTTCATTACCTATATATACTGTATAATTTGGAGGATGTGATTTAATGGATACAGTTGTAAGGTTGTGTTTTATTTCTATATATTTTGCATCGTCTTAAAAAGAGACACAAGTTTTTATATCCTACAGTTTTTACATTCTGTATTGGTTCTGTAGTTCGGATTTTCAAACTTTCCCGTAGCTAAAACCCTTCGTTAATATCGAAACCAGAATTTAATTACATAGCTGAAAATAGTCTTAACGAATAAAGCGTCCTTTGGTGAGCTGACTTATGAAAGTACCCACCATTTTGTTAACCAGAAAACTGTCTGAACAAGTTTGATTCCCCTAACGCAGTGAAAGTTGAATGATCAGTCAGCTTTTGAAATCACGACACATCGTTAAGCACATCAGACCTTTTTTAGTGGAGGCGTTATAATGTTACATTCAATCTCACTCTTCGTTGGTAAAAGAGTAGTCCAAGATTTGGTGGTTGGTGATGAAGACCACCAGCCTTCCACCTGGTCTTTCAGTGCTAAATTAGGGCCGGATAGCGCAGATAGCCCTCGTGTAGCTTTCCATACACACACAAGAAAGAAAACAAACTGTGTCGTAATGTTGAGTTTACCACAAGATAAACCCTGTTGAGTTTACCACAAGATAAACCCTGTTGAGTTTACCACAAGATAAACCCGCCACAAGAATGTTGAAGATAATTTGTAGCAATACAATGTTCTCTAAAAAATAGTAAATTTATCAAAACAAGCGTTTTCCTTGCTGCTGTTGTTAAATTATAAATAAACAGCTAGACGGATCATTATTTTTTTTAATTTAAGTTTTCCGATGTTTGGGACAAGACTAGTGGATAGTGTGTCCGAACCATCAATAAGAGGATTCATTGTTCGCGTCCTATTGCTTCGAAAACATACTTTGGTATCAGAGGATCGCTGTGTCGATATAAGATAAGATAAGGGTGGTTCAAGTGTTGGCGGTATGGGATGTTGAGTATCTGTCTTTCCTCTGGTCTCCCAGTCAGACTTAGCGACAGTTATATGGTGACTGCTCTAGTGTAACTCTGCACAAAGTCCTGATATTAACAACCTTTTATATCATTACATTTTCCTACGGTGTGAACAGGGAATGGGTAATATTATCATGGCCACTTAAATGAGGGAAGATAGTTATAATTTTATGTAGAAACCATCTTAAAGAGGGAAGGTTCATACATTTGAATGTAGGAGCCAACTTAATGATAGGAGGTGGATATCATTGAATGCCAACATAATGAGAGTCCAACTTAATCAGAGAAGGTGGATATCATCGAATGTAGGAGCTAACTTAATGAGAGAAGATTGATATTATTGAATGTAGGAGCTAACTTAATGAGAGAAGGTGGATATCATTGAATGTAGGAGCCAACTTAATGAGAGAAGATTGATATCATTGAATGTAGGAGCCTACGTAATGAGAGAAGGTGGATATCGTTGAATGGAGCCAACTTAATGAGAGAAGATTGAAATCATTGAATGTAGGAGCCAACTTAATGAGAGAAGATTGATATCATTGAATGTAGGAGCCAACTTAATGAGAGAAGGTGGATATCGTTGAATGTAGGAGCCAACTTAATGAGAGAAGGTGGATATCATTGAATGTAGGAGCCAACTTAATGAGAGAAGGTGGATATCATCGAATGTAGGTGCTAACTTAATGAGAGAAGGTGGATATCATTGAATGTAGGAGCCAACTTAATGAGAGAAGGTGGATATCATCGAATGTAGGTGCCAACTTAATGAGAGAAGGTGGATATCATTGAATGTAGGAGCCAACTTAATGAGAGAAGATTAAGTTAAGCATTCCTGCTGATGAAGAATAGGTCAACAGTCTATCCATAACATGTTATTTGAATGAGCTGTCGCTCTACTTTTTAACTCACTCTTAGTTTTTAACCCTTTCTATGTTTTAGATCATTTAACGATTTCTATGGATATGATTATTTGAGTACTTAACAACATAGGTGTGAGAGAAGCATATCCTTCTAGATTTACGTTTTTTCGAGTGAAAGTATAACTTAACCTATCATCATTCACATGCGTTTTGAGTTCCACATGAAGGGATTTTCTAATCTCATACTTCGAACCTGAAGAATCAGTTCCTGTTGTCATTTTTACAGCATAAGCTTCATATCCAATCACATATGATACTCAAGTGCCTTAGCATTGTGTCATGTGGATCACATGCGATACTCAGGTGCTTTAGTATTATGTCGTGTGGATCACATATGATACTTAGAAATGTAAGAATTTAAGTTGCAAGAAAAACGTGGCCATGTATCGGGATCACATGTTTATGAAGCGTTTCACGTCACGTGTGTCTAAGGATATACAACGCTAAAATCAGGGTTTCGATTCCTCTCGGTGAACTCAGCAGATAGCTCAATGTGGCTTTGCCGTACGAAAACACACACACACTATTACGCCACGTGGACGTAAACACGTGTGGCATTTAGTAAGTCAGTTACCTCTTTATTTGCTCATTAATACTGTATATTGTTATTTAAAGCAGGTGTTTAGTTAATATATCTGATGTTAAGGAACTAGGTGTTTTGTTGAAGTACAAATATCTGGTTTTTTCTGTTACCGGTTTGGTTCTAATATATATACATGTGATGTTAAGTAAGCATGTTTTTGTTACAAGTTCAGTTCTAATACATAGCAAATATTAATTTATCAATTATTTTGTTACCAGCTTAATGCAAGCTGGTATATATCTGATATTAAGTAACCATATACCTTGTTATAATCGGTTTTTTTTGTTTTTTTTTAATTTCGTGCAAAGCTGCACGAGGGTTATTTGCGCTAGCCGTCCCTGATTTAGCAGTGTAAGACTAGAAGGAAGTCAGCTAGTCATCACCACCCACCGCCAACTCTCGGGCTACTCTTTTACCAACGAATAGTGGGATTGACCGTAACATTATAACACCCTCACGGCTGAAAGGGCGAGCATGTTTGGTGTGACTGGGATTCGAACTCGCGTCCCTCAGATTACGAGTCGAGTGCCTTAACCATCTGGCCATGCCGGGCCCTTCATTACAAACGTAAGTTTTAATACACGTATGGTGTTAATTCGTCAGGTGTTTTGTTACCATTCAAGTGTTAGCATATGTCCGTTGTTTTTTAAGTGAGTTGTTAAGTTATCAGTTTAGTGTTAACCCCTTGAATAAGTTAGGAATTTTATGAAGTAGAATGCAACGCGTCCTTGGTATCAGTTATATGAGACATTGTTATCAGCATATAAAGTTTTTTTTATTTATATATGTTAATGCTAGCATGGCAAGTACTGGCATTTGTATTTTTATTCATATACAAAAGCGTGAATATAAACTTTTAGAACATTTCTAATAATGGCATGATTCTGGTAGTGGTTCAAAAAATTTTCTTTATTAAAGTATTATATGAATATTGATAGAAACCTGACAGTAGCGACTGTTTAAATTTTCTAAGTGTTATCTGGTGCCACTCTGTGTGTTTCTTGAAATTTTTGATACGTAACTGATAAGTGATTAACAATTAGTGAGTCACGTGCCAGGTTGCTGCATCCAAAGGTATTAGTTCGGGAAAACTTCATTTTTCGCATCGAACAATATTGATTTTGATATTAATGTCAATAAAAACCGGCTATTTGCAAACGATTGATAATAAATATATTGTATTGAATTAGCCCGTGTTAAAAATAACATCAACAAGACGTGAATGCCAGTAAACTCAAGTAAAATTACCTAAGGCGAATATGTGCAAAAAATAACACGTGTGTACGTCACAATATTCTAGCTAGTGCTGCCCTCTTTTGAGTCGACTAATAACCGTGATAGTTGGAGTAAAGAGAAACAGACTAAGCAGGTAGAACCCTAAACACGTGTTCTCTTGTTGTTCCTCCCATGTTTTTGTGAAATTGTGCTTAAGAAAAAATAAGACCAACAAGTGGACAATTGGCCTGAGAAAAGAGATTTTGAATGTAAGTAAATTGTACCATCTTCGTTTAACATTTATTGTCTGCTTTACACTGCATTACATTATTGTTTTAAGCACGAAAGCATTTATTGAAATAAAAGATAACTCAGTGCAATGTTAGTCCAATAACAAAGCCATAATTCGTATCAAATTTCTCCCTTTTCTGTCCTACTATTATTTAAAGGACATATTTCTAAGCGTAATAACAAGGACGTCTTTTTGTGCCATATATTTTAGATTTAACAGAGTGTTATATATGTTTTTTTCGATATCAACCGGAACGTGTTATAGCTGTACCGGTGTTATCTCTAGAAAGAGCAGTAACTAACAAAGAGAAAAAGTAGCTACGTAATGTAAAATGTTCTGACTGAGTTATAAGACATCTAAAGAGAAAATAAGCTGTTTTTGCTATTAAAATCGTACAATTCAATTCAAAACACATAATGATTTAATTGGTCCATATCTGAAACATGGACTATTTGGCATAATAGCCAAAATTAAGAATACATCTGTTATGTTTAAGAAAATGAAATAATTATACATATTTTCTCTAATGGTTTCAACAGTTTTATGTTAAACAGGGATCTCAGGATGTTTATCATCGTATAAGGTAATTGACTAAACTTGAAAGTTACATATATATGCAAATAAGAAATGTTAATGCTCTTTTGTTTATACTGCAAAAATATATTTATCAGTTAATGTATTTGTCATATTTAAAAGGATTATAATTACAGCTCTCAAAGTTTGGAACGAATAGTGTGTTTTAAGTAAAGTTATTAAAAGCAAACCAACATGAATATAAAACTCACAAAAGTTTCATTAGACAATTTGGATTTCACGTCTAGAATTGATTCAGATTTTATTAACTGTTAACTTAACTTGTGTATGTAAAAAAGTATCTCAAAACTGGCCAAGAATTTTCATCAACTTAAACATTTCTAAGACAGTTTTATTGCAATTAATTTGCACGTAGTAATTTTCATAGTTTTATTTCTGGTTCAGAACTGGTTCATTCATTAGGTCTAAGCTGGAAAAGTAATCCAGAACAAATTAAAACTATGAGTATTTAGTTTCGATTATATTCAAACGACTTTTAAGCTTAACTTTAGGCCTAATAAACCATATAATCGCCATATAAACCTCAAATCATCATTGTCTTATCTCGAGATCTAACGCGAACGACAAATTACGTTTAAAGTGAAGTAAACTGTTCCTGATCATTTTGTAGTTGATGCTTGGTATGGCCAAGATGTTAACGTGGCCGGACGTTTTCAGGGTTCATGGGCTACCTTTTCATTGCTTCAAGAATACCTTTCTCACTTTGGGGTATTTATCAGCTGAAAACTGGGGACAATCTCTGTGTATAAAGCCTTTGTATAGCTTTACGCAAAACTTCTAAAAGTTTTTTTTTTTAGTTTTTGTGTGCAATAATATGTTTATATCTTATATATATATATGTATATTGCGAACCGTATTGTCAGACATTCGTCAGTCTCCTGTTTAAAAAGCTTTGCGCGCAGACAAAGCTTAACATTCACTTTTAAAAAGCCCGGCATGGCCAGGTGGGTTAAGGCGCTCGACTCCCAGTCGCACCAAACATGCTCGTCCTTTCATCCGTGGGGGTGTTATAACGTGACGATAAATCCCACTATTCGTTGGTAAAAGAATGACCCAAGAGTTGGTGGTGGGTGGTGATAACTACCTGCCTTCTCTCTAGTCTTAAACTGTTAAATTAGGGACGGCTAGCAGTAACAAACGACCTGTTCTATCAGAATTTATTTCATTTATTTATTTCACACAATACCACCAATAACTAATAGCCCCCCCCCCCCAGTGGCACAGTGGTATGTCTGCGGACCTACCCCTAAAACCGGGTTTCGATACCAGTGGTGGGCAGAGCACAGATAGCCCATTGTGTAGCTTTGTGCTTAATTCTAAACAAAGAAAATAACTAATAACCATTAATAAGACCTTAATGTCAGTAACAAACGACTTTTTTATAAGAATTTATTTCGTTTATTTATTTTACACAATACCGCTCAGAAAAGTGAAACAAAGACTCCATTATATTACTCTTTTGTTTACTAAATTACAAATAATTCATATAATTGTTGATAATAATACTAAAATGTAAAGCTAAGCTGTGTTAGGTATTACTTATCAAGAAAAAAGAAAACATTTAGTCTTTTAATTTTCTTTATTATTAAGCGCAAAAACCACACAAAGGATCATTTGTTTTCTGTCCAGTGTGGGTATCAAAACACGATTTTTAGAGTTATAAGCCCACATATTACGAACCTCTTCAACTATAAATGCTGTTATTATTTTCTAGAAGTGTAATGACTCCTTGTTATGTTGGCCCTTTTCTGGCTTTTTGAATTTCGAGCAAAGCCACAAGGGCTATCAACGTCCCTAACTTAGGAGTGTGAATCTAACGTTCAAGCATCAAATTCGTGAACACTAATTGTGTTGTTTTTATCACAGTGTTTTTTTTACAACGTTTTTATAATATAAACTTATAAACTTGAAAGCGCCATTAAGTTTTAAAACTAAATGATATATCTTTTGATGTTTGTGTGTTATTTCTGTGCCAAGAAAATATGTTTTAGGCATTGCACGCATATACATTATTATCACATTTGTTTCCTCGTTTGCTTATGGCAAAGTTATCATTTGGATAAATGACTAATAATGATTTGTGTGCGTTGGTATGGTTTGAGTGTATGTAAACAAAGGTGCCATGTAAATTTTACTAATGAGATGTCTCTTTCCTTGTCTGAACGCGTTAGATCTAACATTTCATTTTACTAATGAGATGTCTCTTTCCTTCTCTGAACGCGTTAGATCTAACATTTCATTTTACTAATAAGATGTCTCTTTCCTTGTCTGAACACGTTAGATCTAACATTTCATTTTACTAATGAGATGTCTCTTTCCTTGTCTGAACACGTTAGATCTAACATTTCATTTTACTAATGAGATGTCTCTTTCCTTGTCTGAACACGTTAGATCTAACATTTCATTTTACTAATGAGATGTCTCTTTCCTTGTCTGAACACGTTAGATCTAACATTTCATTTTACTAATGAGATGTCTCTTTCCTTGTCTGAACGCGTTAGATCTAACATTTCATTTTACTAATGAGATGTCTCTTTCCTTGTCTGAACGCGTTAGATCTAACATTTCATTTTACTAATGAGATGTCTCTTTCCTTGTCTGAACGCGTTAGATCTAACATTTCATTTTACTAATGAGATGTCTCTTTCCTTGTCTGAACGCGTTAGATCTAACATTTCATTTTACTAATGAGATGTCTCTTTCCTTGTCTGAACACGTTAGATCTAACATTTCATTTTACTAATGAGATGTCTCTTTCCTTGTCTGAACACGTTAGATCTAACATTTCATTTTACTAATGAGATGTCTCTTTCCTTGTCTGAACACGTTAGATCTAACATTTCATTTTACTAATGAGATGTCTCTTTCCTTGTCTGAACGCGTTAGATCTAACATTTCATTTTACTAATGAGATGTCTCTTTCCTTGTCTGAACGCGTTAGATCTAACATTTCATTTTACTAATGAGATGTCTCTTTCCTTGTCTGAACGCGTTAGATCTAACATTTCATTTTACTAATGAGATGTCTCTTTCCTTGTCTGAACGCGTTAGATCTAACATTTCATTTTACTAATGAGATGTCTCTTTCCTTGTCTGAACGCGTTAGATCTAACATTTCATTTTACTAATGAGTTGTCTCTTTCCTTGTCTGAACACGTTACATCTAACATTTCATTTTACTAATGAGATGTCTCTTTCCTTGTCTGAACACGTTAGATCTAACATTTCATTTTACTAATGAGATGTCTCTTTCCTTGTCTGAACACGTTAGATCTAACATTTCATTTTACTAATGAGATGTCTCTTTCCTTGTCTGAACACGTTAGATCTAACATTTCATTTTACTAATGAGATGTCTCTTTCCTTGTCTGAACACGTTAGATCTAACATTTCATTTTACTAATGAGATGTCTCTTTCCTTGTCTGAACACGTTAGATCTAACATTTCATTTTACTAATGAGATGTCTCTTTCCTTGTCTGAACACGTTAGATCTAACATTTCATTTTACTAATGAGATGTTTCTTTCCTTGTCTGAACACGTTAGATCTAACATTTCATTTTACTAATGAGATGTCTCTTTCCTTGTCTGAACACGTTAGATCTAACATTTCATTTTACTAATGAGATGTCTCTTTCCTTGTCTGAACACGTTAGATCTAACATTTCATTTTACTAATGAGATGTCTCTTTCCTTGTCTGAACACGTTAGATCTAACATTTCATTTTACTAATGAGATGTCTCTTTCCTTGTCTGAACACGTTAGATCTAACATTTCATTTTACTAATGAGATGTCTCTTTCCTTGTCTGAACGTGTTAGATCTAACATTTCATTTTACTAATGAGTTGTCTCTTTCCTTGTCTGAACGCGTTAGATCTAACATTTCATTTTACTAATGAGATGTCTCTTTCCTTGTCTGAACACGTTAGATCTAACATTTCATTTTACTAATGAGATGTCTCTTTCCTTGTCTGAACGCGTTAGATCTAACATTTCATTTTACTAATGAGATGTCTCTTTCCTTGTCTGAACATTTCCAGCGATCTGACTTTTTAGGTACACCTTATGAACCTCCTTTTCTTACCAAATCGTATAGTTTTACTTCACTAGTTCAGCATTTACAGTTACTTATTCAGACATGATTGTAAGCAAGAGAAGCATTGGTTCTTTGTTGTTTTTTTCTGTCTTGCCCTTCGCCCTTTCAACCGTGGGGACGTTAATGTGACGGTCAATTCCACTATTCGTTGGTAAAAGAGTAGCCTAAGAATTGAGGGTGGGTGGTGATGACTAGCTGCCTTCCCTCTAGTCTTACACTTCTAAATTAGAGAAGGCTAGCGCAGATAGCCCTCGTATAGCTTTGCGCGAAATTAAAACAAACCAAACTAAACTCGACCTTCGCGTCTTCCAAAACGTCAGATGGTAAAAAGGCCGTCGAACGAAATGTCCCTCAACACGTTAAACGCTCAGTTGTTACTCACTCGTAAATTGAGATTCCGAACATAAGCTGGGAATAATTATCTTGCATGTTTACAAAGTTGGAAAACTCTGGAGAACATATCGTTCATCTCCGTTCTTTGTAGTCTAAGATGGATTTCCTATACGTGAAACTAGCAGTGTTATGTTCATCCACTTTATCTAAAACTATGTGAAAGTTGCAGTGTTCATTCACTTCATCTAAAACTACGTGAAACTAGCAGTGTTTATTAAATTCAACTAAAACTACTTGAAACTAGCAGTGTCCATTAACTTTAACTAAAACTACGTGAAACTAGAAGTGTTTGTTAAATTCAACTAAAACTACTTGAAACTAACAGTTTCCATTAACTTTAACTAAAACTACGTAAAACTAGCAGCGTTCATTCATTTCATGTAAAACTACGTGAAACTAGCAGTATTTATTAAATTCAACTAAAACTACTTGAAACAAGCAGTGTTCATTTACTTCAACTAAAACTACGTGGAACTAGTGGTACTGATTCACTTCAACTAAAACTATGTGAAACTTAGTGATCACTTTCTTATAAGTCTTCACAATGAAACCACTAAACGTATGCCAATGAAGTTTAAGGAGGGTTTTTAATACCTGTTGTAATTCTCCACATACGTTCTGTGAAACTACAACCTATTATTTATCTGTCTAGTTTGATCTTAATTTTTCGAATGTGATAAGACAAATGTTTATTTTGAATAACAGGTTAGTTTTTTATCTAACATTAGTCAACAGATGTGCCCACTATACAATGGAGTAGACACGACACGATAATTACCTGTCTAGGTTACCTTACTCAGCCAACTTGTTTCATTTATTTTTTCTACTTATCTACCTTGCCTAATTCCTTGTTACGAATCCGTGTACGACGCCTTTCTTTATAACATTACCTCCAATTAAAGGTAGACTTAAGTCTGGTAACATGTGTAAAATGTATAACTACTAACAAACATCAGTAGCTTATTGTTGGTTTCATCATGTTCATGCCTGTCGGTTCTCTGTTTGTACTCATTTATAGAACTGTTGGTTTCAACATGTTCATGTATGTAAGTTCTGTGTTTGTACTCATTTATAGAACTGTTGGTTTCATCATGTTCATGTCTATAAGTTCTGTGTTTGTACTCATTTATAGAACTGTTGGTTTCATCATGTGCATGTCTGTAAGTTCTATGTTTGTACTAACTAACAGAACTGTTGGTTTATCATGTTCATGTTTGACGGTTCTGTGTTTGTACTGATTCAGTGACATCAAACATTATAATTGAAACCCAACGTTATTTCCAGTTTGGCCTTGATACCAGAAAGAAAATCTTGCTCCGTTCCACCCTCTAACTCTTTAACCATTACATATCATTTTAATGCAATTGAGAAAGAAACATTATAGTAGATTGATTGATTGATTTGAGTTAAACAAAAAGCTACACAATGGACTATCTGTGCGCTGCTCGCCACGGGTATCAAAACCCGGTTTTTAGGGGTGCAGACATGTAGCTGTGCCACTGGGGGGGGGCTAGTTTAGTGGGAATGGAAGTAATATAGCGTCAAATAATTATCGTAGTATTTTTTAAAATGTCCGTTTATACAGAGTTAACTTTTGGTAAAAACACGAAAAATTATTATAATTTTGTCTAACATCCCTTTACGTTTAGTTTGTATTGTTATTTCTGAAACTTATTCTATTTTCTAAGTTATTTTTGTTTTTTGAGCAAAGCTACAAAATTTGCTAGCAGCGCTTCATTCATTGTGTGAATCAAACACTGGATTCTAGTGTTTTAAGTTTCAAAGTTAAGCAATTTTTGAAATTACATGCAGTCTTGTAGCCCAAAATAAGGTTTGATTAACTAACTCGTGTTGTGTTAGATGAATACATTTGTATAGACGAGACGTATTATCGACATCTGTCGTGTTGAAGATAGAGTTTCAGTCTTTTATACTGAGACTTAGGAGTCGACAGCAGTTATATTATTATTTGTTCTAGTTTTAAAGTATGATTCAATTGACAAGTCCTGGTCTGTGACTTAATATAAGGAAACAACAACGTAATGCTCAGTGAGGCTACAATACTTAAAGGATTGCACGGACCTAATAATTTCTCCGTGTCATTTTATTCCTGGTTTACACATTTTTAAGTCATTCTCTTCTTAAAACTTTCAGAATATATCTGCTTTGATAACAATTAGTTTCTTCTCTTTTTTGTAACTCTATCAGTTGATTGTTTACCATACGTGTTATCACGGTTCCCGCTCTTCCTCTGAGAACAATAGATAATTTGTAACTTAATGGAAACAGAAGTTCCCAGGAAAGGGTAGGAAATCATTTGATGGAGAAGTGTAGCTGGCACACAAATAATGCTTCATATTGGTTTTAAACTACGTATTATAAAGTATCGAATAAACATAATTTCGTTGTTATATTACATTGCATAGCTAAAATTCATTGGGACATTTGTCTAAGGTGTGATTTAGCCTATAAATGACTGGTCAGTAGCACTAACTACGTTCGACTTGTTCAATTGAACTGGATGTGTGATATGTGAAGAGTATCATATTGAAAGTATGTTCACGAATGATTAAGTAACTATAGTTATTAAAAAAACGATATCACTATACGGAAAAATGCTTTGTATTTGAGTTTCGTCCAAGCTATGGAATAGTAAACTGTAGGAAATTTGGAAAGATGCTTTGATAAAACTATGCTTCAAATGAAAAACTTTCTTACGGAGTTGAAAACGGACTGAGTCAGTTATTTTGTTTAGTGTTTCACTTTACAGAAACTGAGTCACAGTCGTTCTGTTTAGTATTTCACTTTACACAAAAAGAGTCACATGCGTTTTGGTTAGAGTTTTACCTTACACAAACTGAGTCACAGTCGTTTTGTTTAGTGTTTCACTTTACAATGACTGAGTCACAGCCGTTTTATTCAGTGTTTCACTTTACACAAACTCAGTCACAGGCATTTTGTTTAGAGTTTTAACTTACACAAACTGAGTCACAGCCGTTTTGTTTAGTGTTTCACTTTACAAAGACTGAGTCACAGTCGTTTTGTTCAGAGTTTCACTTTACACAAACTCAGTCACAGGCGTTTTGTTTAGAGTTTTATCTTACACAAACAGAGTCACATGCGTTTTGGTTAGAGTTTTACCTTACACAAACTGAGTCACAGCCGTTTTGTTTAGTGTTTTACTTTACAAAGACTGAGTCATAGTCGTTTTGTTCAGTTTCACTTTACACAAACTCAGTCACAGGCGTTTTGTTTAGAGTTTTATCTTACACAAACAGAGTCACATGCGTTTTGGTTAGAGCTTTACCTTACACAAACTGACTCGCAGCCGTTTTGTTTAGTGTTTCACTTTACAAAGACTGAGTCATAGTCGTTTTGTTCAGTGTTTCACTTTACACAAACTGAGTCACAGTCGTTTTATTCAGTGTTTCACTTTACACAAATTGAATCACAGTCGTTTTGTTTAGAGTTTTACCTTACACAAACAGAGTCATATGCGTTTTGGTTAAAGATTTACCTTACACAAACTGAATCACAGCCGTTTTGTTTAGTGTTTCACTTTACAAAGACTGAGTCACAGCCGTTTTATTCAGTGTTTCACTTTACACAAACTCAGTCACAGTCGTTTTGTTTAGAGTTTTACTTTACACAAATTGAGTCACAGCCGTTTTGTTTAGAGTTTTACCTTACACAAACAGAGTCATATGCGTTTTGGTTAAAGTTTTACCTTACACAAACTGAATCACAGCCGTTTTGTTTAGTGTTTCACTTTACAAAGACTGAGTCACAGCCGTTTTATTCAGTGTTTCACTTTACACAAACTCAGTCACAGTCGTTTTGTTTAGAGTTTTACTTTACACAAATTGAGTCACAGCCGTTTTATTTAGAGTTTTATCTTACACAAACAGAGTCACAGTCGTTTTGTTTAGAGTTTCACTTCACACAAACTGAGTCACAGTCGTTTTGTTTAGTGTTTCACTTTACAAAGACTGAGTCACAGCCGTTTTATTCAATGTTTCACTTTACACAAACTCAGTCACAGTCGTTTTGTTTAGAGTTTTACTTTACACAAATTGAGTCACAGCCGTTTTATTTAGAGTTTTATCTTACACAAACAGAGTCACAGTCGTTTTGTTTAGAGTTTCACTTTACAAAGACTGAGTCATAGTCGTTTTGTTCAGTGTTTCACTTTACACAAACTGAGTCACAGTCGTTTTATTCAGTGTTTCACTTTACACAAATTGAATCACAGTCGTTTTGTTTAGAGTTTTACCTTACACAAACAGAGTCATATGCGTTTTGGTTAAAGTTTTACCTTACACAAACTGAATCACAGCCGTTTTGTTTAGTGTTTCACTTTACAAAGACTGAGTCACAGCCGTTTTATTCAGTGTTTCACTTTACACAAACTCAGTCACAGTCATTTTGTTTAGAGTTTTACTTTACACAAACTGAGTCACAGGCGTTTTGGTTAGAGTTTTATCTTACACAAACTGAGTCACAGTCGTTTTATTCAGTGTTTCACTTTACACAAATTGAATCACAGTCGTTTTGTTTAGAGTTTTACCTTACACAAACTCAGTCACAGTCGTTTTGTTCAGAGTTTTATCTTACACAAACAGTCACATGCATTTTGTTTAGAGTTTCACTTTACACAAACAGAGTCACAGGCGTTTTGTTTAGAGTTTTACCTTACACAAACTGAGTCGCAGCCGTTTTGTTTAGTGTTTCACTTTACAAAGACTGAGTCATAGTCGTTTTGTTCAGTGTTTCACTCTACACAAACTGAGTCACAGTCGTTTTATTCAGTGTTTCACTTTACACAAATTGAATCACAGTCGTTTTGTTTAGAGTTTTACCTTACACAAACAGAGTTACAGTCGTTTTGTTCAGAGTTTCACTTTACACAAACTCAGTCACAGGCGTTTTGTTTAGAGTTTTATCTTACACAAACAGTCACATGCGTTTTGGTTAAAGTTTTACCTTACACAAACTGAATCACAGCCGTTTTGTTTAGTGTTTCACTTTACAAAGACTGAGTCACAGCCGTTTTATTCAGTGTTTCACTTTACACAAACTCAGTCACAGTCGTTTTGTTTAGAGTTTTACTTTACACAAATTGAGTCACAGCCGTTTTATTTAGAGTTTTATCTTACACAAACAGAGTCACAGTCGTTTTGTTTAGAGTTTCACTTTACAAAGACTGAGTCATAGTCGTTTTGTTCAGTGTTTCACTTTACACAAACTGAGTCACAGTCGTTTTATTCAGTGTTTCACTTTACACAAATTGAATCACAGTCGTTTTGTTTAGAGTTTTACCTTACACAAACTCAGTCACAGTCGTTTTGTTCAGAGTTTTATCTTACACAAACAGTCACATGCGTTTTGGTTAGAGTTTTACCTTACACAAACTGAGTCACAGCCGTTTTGTTTAGAGTTTCACTTTACACAAACAGAGTCACAGGCGTTTTGTTTAGAGTTTTACCTTACACAAACTGAGTCGCAGCCGTTTTGTTTAGTGTTTCACTTTACAAAGACTGAGTCATAGTCGTTTTGTTCAGTGTTTCACTCTACACAAACTGAGTCACAGTCGTTTTATTCAGTGTTTCACTTTACACAAATTGAATCACAGTCGTTTTGTTTAGAGTTTTACCTTACACAAACAGAGTCACAGTCGTTTTGTTCAGAGTTTCACTTTACACAAACTCAGTCACAGGCGTTTTGTTTAGAGTTTTATCTTACACAAACAGTCACATGCGTTTTGGTTAAAGTTTTACCTTACACAAACTGAATCACAGCCGTTTTGTTTAGTGTTTCACTTTACAAAGACTGAGTCACAGCCGTTTTATTCAGTGTTTCACTTTATACAAACTCAGTCACAGTCGTTTTGTTTAGAGTTTTACTTTACACAAACAGAGTCAGAGTCGTTTTGTTTAGAGTTTCACTTCACACAAACTGAGTTACAGTCGTTTTATTCAGTGTTTCACTTTACACAAACTGAGTCACAGTCGTTTTGTTTAGAGTTTTATCTTACACAAACATAGTCAGCGTCGTTTTGTTTAGAGTTTTACCTTACACAAACAGAGTCACATGCGTTTTGGTTAAAGTTTTACCTTACACAAACTGAGTCACAGCCGTTTTGTTTAGTGTTTCACTTTACAAAGACTGAGTCACAGCCGTTTTATTCAGTGTTTCACTTTACACAAACTCAATCACAGTCGTTTTATTCAGTGTTTCACTTTACACAAACTGAGTCACAGTCGTTTTCGTTAGAGTTTTACTTTACACAAACAGAGTCACATGCGTTTTGGTTAGTGTTTCACTTTACAAAGACTGAGTCACAGCCGTTTTATTCAGTGTTTGACTTTACACAAACTCAGTCACACTCGTTTTCTTTAGAGTTTTACTTTACACAAACTGAGGCACAGGCGTTTTGGTTAGAGTTTTATCTTACACAAACTGAGTCACAGTCGTTTTATTCAGTGTTTCACTTTACACAAATTGAGTCACAGTCGTTTTGTTTAGAGTTTTACCTTACACAAACAGAGTCACATGCGTTTTGGTTAAAGTTTTACCTTACACAAACTGAGTCACAGCCGTTTTGTTTAGTGTTTCACTTTACACAAACTCAATCACAGCCGTTTTATTCAGTGTTTCACTTTACACAAACTCAGTCACAGTCGTTTTGTTTAGAGTTTTACTTTACACAAATTGAGTCACAGCCGTTTTATTTAGAGTTTTATCTTACACAAACAGAGTCACAGTCGTTTTGTTTAGAGTTTCACTTTACAAAGACTGAGTCATAGTCGTTTTGTTCAGTGTTTCACTTTACACAAACTGAGTCACAGTCGTTTTATTCAGTGTTTCACTTTACACAAATTGAATCACAGTCGTTTTGTTTAGAGTTTTACCTTACACAAACTCAGTCACAGTCGTTTTGTTCAGAGTTTTATCTTACACAAACAGTCACATGCGTTTTGGTTAGAGTTTTACCTTACACAAACTGAGTCACAGCCGTTTTGTTTAGAGTTTCACTTTACACAAACAGAGTCACAGGCGTTTTGTTTAGAGTTTTACCTTACACAAACTGAGTCGCAGCCGTTTTGTTTAGTGTTTCACTTTACAAAGACTGAGTCATAGTCGTTTTGTTCAGTGTTTCACTCTACACAAACTGAGTCACAGTCGTTTTATTCAGTGTTTCACTTTACACAAATTGAATCACAGTCGTTTTGTTTAGAGTTTTACCTTACACAAACAGAGTCACAGTCGTTTTGTTCAGAGTTTCACTTTACACAAACTCAGTCACAGGCGTTTTGTTTAGAGTTTTATCTTACACAAACAGTCACATGCGTTTTGGTTAAAGTTTTACCTTACACAAACTGAATCACAGCCGTTTTGTTTAGTGTTTCACTTTACAAAGACTGAGTCACAGCCGTTTTATTCAGTGTTTCACTTTATACAAACTCAGTCACAGTCGTTTTGTTTAGAGTTTTACTTTACACAAACAGAGTCAGAGTCGTTTTGTTTAGAGTTTCACTTCACACAAACTGAGTTACAGTCGTTTTATTCAGTGTTTCACTTTACACAAACTGAGTCACAGTCGTTTTGTTTAGAGTTTTATCTTACACAAACATAGTCAGCGTCGTTTTGTTTAGAGTTTTACCTTACACAAACAGAGTCACATGCGTTTTGGTTAAAGTTTTACCTTACACAAACTGAGTCACAGCCGTTTTGTTTAGTGTTTCACTTTACAAAGACTGAGTCACAGCCGTTTTATTCAGTGTTTCACTTTACACAAACTCAATCACAGTCGTTTTATTCAGTGTTTCACTTTACACAAACTGAGTCACAGTCGTTTTCGTTAGAGTTTTACTTTACACAAACAGAGTCACATGCGTTTTGGTTAGTGTTTCACTTTACAAAGACTGAGTCACAGCCGTTTTATTCAGTGTTTGACTTTACACAAACTCAGTCACACTCGTTTTCTTTAGAGTTTTACTTTACACAAACTGAGGCACAGGCGTTTTGGTTAGAGTTTTATCTTACACAAACTGAGTCACAGTCGTTTTATTCAGTGTTTCACTTTACACAAATTGAATCACAGTCGTTTTGTTTAGAGTTTTACCTTACACAAACAGAGTCACATGCGTTTTGGTTAAAGTTTTACCTTACACAAACTGAGTCACAGCCGTTTTGTTTAGTGTTTCACTTTACAAAGACTGAGTCACAGCCGTTTTATTCAGTGTTTCACTTTACACAAACTCAATCACAGTCGTTTTATTCAGTGTTTCACTTTACACAAACTCAGTCACAGTCGTTTTGTTTAGAGTTTTATCTTACACAAACTCAGTCACAGGCGTTTTGTTTAGAGTTTTACCTTACACAAACTGAGTCACAGTCGTTTTGTTCAGAGTTTCACTTTACACGATTAGATTTTTGTTTTTCCTCAGATGTTTTCGATGTTGATTAAATTACCATTTGATGGTTGCCAGAACTACAGATGTTCCAAGATTTGATTTGTGTATTCTTTTATAAAGCTAGTTTTTGCTCTTGTTTTCTTCCATACTGTACGTTGGAATGTTATAAATGGTATTTGCAATGTTACTAAAATTACCAGAAATTAGTTTAAACGTAAATAAAACATAACTCGAAAGGTGCCGAAAAACAAAGTTTTCTGAAGAATATTTGAGAAATGTTTATATGAAAAGGAAGCAAGTTAAAGATGCACAGTTCTGGGAAAGTAAAAAACAGGAACAAGTTAGGAATGTGTAATTCATGGGAAGTGTTTATGGGAAAATGGGAACAAGTTAGGAATGTCAAATTCGTGGGAAGTGTTTATGGGAAAATGGGAATAAGTTAGAAACGTAAAATTCGTTGGAAGTGTTTATAGGAAAATAGGAATAAGTTAGAAATGTGAAATTCGTGAGAAATGTTTATAGGAAGTTGTTAAGTGTGCTAATGGTAAATGTGGTTAAGGAAAGAAAGCTGAAGCTAAATCTAAGTTCGTTGCTCAGTTTTTCAATACAAGAATATGAACGAGGAACCATGAAACACTCATGAAGAGAAAACTTGTATTTAGACCACATTATTACTTTGTTTATCATTATGTTTGGATTGTAGAACGATCTATAAGACTTATGTCGCGATTGGTCTAGAGAAATATATAGCCAGTGATTGTTAATGTTTTAAACGTAACAAAATGTAACCCTGATTCAATTACGTAAAGGTACATATGACGTTTCGTGGAAAATCTGCACTTGATGGGGAAAAATGGACATTATTTTCGGATTTAGCTTACAAGAATTATTGTACAAAATATAAAAGTTCGAGAATAAAACCATCGCACGTCTGTGTATGCCCCCGCTAGTACAGCGGTATATCTCCGGATTACAACATTAAAATCAGCGGTTCGATTCCCCTCGGTGTGCTCAGCAGATAGTGGCTTTGCTATAAGAAAACACACATCTGTGTAATCAATTACATACTCTACGCCACCTCTCTGTAGTAGAGGAGACTATAAATTATGTATAAATGTACAAATATTAGCATTTGAGCCCAAACAGAAGATTTAATATTTAGTTTCTAATTACCATATGGAGATGTTCACCACTAAATAATTCGTTAGAAAAATAATGCTTTTATACCAAAATATTTTTGTCATGAAAAATAGAATAATTTAATTTCCCCATAATTAAATTTTATCCATCGATCTAAATAGTTATAGTGTTAGAACTCCTGTAAAGATTGAACTGTCCTTCAGTCAATTTGAGCCTTAACAGATAGTTAGGAGATTATACTTTCTACCTACTTTGTCGTCAGGTGGTAGATTTTTAAATTTAGCATATCGTAGCCCTAAAGCTATCAAACATTACATCTGGGAGTGCAAGTTTAAATAATGACGTAGCTACAGAATGGTAAAAGTCTGAAAAAAATTCAAAATGAAAGATTTATCCTCCAGACAGCCTAACAACAATTTAGCAACAAAACACGCATGCCCAGATAAGCAATAGGAGAAGCTAAAATATTTATAGTTTTTTGTATGTTTTCGTTGGAAAGATCCTTAAATTAATACTATACAAATAAGTTTACTCATTAAAAATAATGCTTTGGTTAAACGTAAAATCGTACTGTAAAACACTTATATTGAGGCTTAAAACATGTAAAATGCAAAAGTAAGAAGTTTTGCTAAGCCTGTAAATAGAATTAACATAAACGCAATATAAGAATATTAGGACTATTACACTTATGAGAAGTAAGTCATAAAGCTAAGCCTAACAAACAATACAATAGCAATAATACTTTCAGAGCTTATAAATAATATGGAAAATGTCACTTCGAGTCTCGCTTATTCAAAATAAGTAAACTATACAGCTAAGTCTTAAATCTGGCACAACAAAATTGCTATTATTCAAGATTACAAAGTACATAAAAGTTAAGTTTATTGTTCCTATATTCAATCAGAAGCAAACTGTTTAGCTAAGCCTAACAACCAATTCAATGAATCACAAATTAATTTAAGTTCGCTTATGTTATTATCAAATTTTAATGGATTATTAGAGTCATAATGTGATATAAAAGTATCTTGGGAGTTTAAAAAAATACTCATTAGTGCATTGTATTGTCAGTTTACATTGAATTATAATGTCTATAGATAGAAGTTGATATTAGACATTTACTGCTAGCAGTTATCAAGTGTTGGCAAATCAAACTTCTTTCGTAGAATTTGTACAACAGACAAAATGTGTAAATTGTAGTTTTCCAACCAACGTAATTAGCTTAGCAGGTACGGTTAGCCGTTGATAGTGTTCTGAAAGTTCTTGCGTTCATAAATCAAACAGATAGTAAAAACACGGCGATTATACAAAGAGACAGTGACGCAATTTATGAATGACAAATGATGCACGAAGCAAACGGATACAATTGAAGCATGCCTAAGAAACCTTTCTTGCTTCAGCATTATGTTACTGCTGTCATATTCTCTTATCAATATTCAGTACATAAATTACCTAGTCACGTTTTTGGCAGAGTGTGACTGCCCTTGCATTTGTTCCTTGAGTCTACGTTACGCCATACTGTATCAACAGGCTATGTATGGTTTTTACGGCTGCGGAGAGACACCATTAACCTTAAAGCTAGAGTAAACATGAGTTTCAAACCCAATACACTAAAATTTCGACGTTTTGGGGGAATTTTTTGATGTTTTCACATTATGTACAAGACAAATATAAGGGGATAAATGAATGTGAAATCTCACAACAGTGAGAATGTGAAGACGTTGGAAAACCGAACTTGTAAAGGAGACTGCTCTAAACTAAATAACAAAAAGAAACAAAATATGTCTCGTGATACCTGAAATGAAACTATGCAGCAATGACACGTAAAACAATGGTATAAGGAGTACCGAATTTCACGGTATATTTCTGTCTTATTTGATTCAAGATGACGTGTTGACACTTAATGCACAGCTAAGCCTAACGCGTGGAGAAACACATTTTTAACACATGTTTTTAGTTTAACATCGTAAATCCCCTATTTTGCCGCTGAGCCACCGGCAAGGGGGCGCCATAAATGGGGAAGATTTAAAATGTTTGACACGTTTCAATAAGTTAAGAAATTATTCCCTGCATCATACATTAAAACAGATTTCATTCGAATGAAAATCAAGTCTATTATTAATTTCAATGGAACTTCTGAACTTTGATTGTTTTCAATCTTGCATATGTAAATATATATTAATATGAAATACTGTGACAAAGTCTCATGTTCCACAGACAATTACTTCACAAGGAAAGTGTGTACTCGAGATTATACATATATATATATATTACCTAGTACATCCTTCAAATATTATCATTATCTAGTACATCCTTCAAATATTATCATTACCTAGTACATCCTTCAAATCTTATCATTACCTAGTACATCCTTCAAATATTATCATTATCTAGTACATCCTTCAAATATTATCATTACCTAGTACATCCTTCAAATCTTATCATTGCCTAGTACATCCTTTAAATCTTATCATTACCTAGTACATCCTTCAAATATTATCATTACCTAGTACATCCTTCAAATCTTATCATTATCTAGTACATCCTTCAAATCTTATCATTACCTAGAACATCCTTCAAATCTTATCATTACCTAGTACATCCTTCAAATCCTATCATTATCCAGTACATCCTTCAAATCCTATCATTATCTAGTACATCCTTCAAATCTTGTCATTATCTAGTACATCCTTTAAATCTTATCGTTATCTAGTACATCCTTCAAATATTATCATTATCTAGTACATCCTTCAAATATTATCATTACCTAGTACATCCTTCAAATCTTATCATTATCTAGTACATCCTTTAAATCTTATCATTATCTAGTACATCCTTCAAATCTTATCATTACCTAGTACATCCTTTAAATCTTATCATTACCTAGTACATCCTTTAAATCTTATCATTACCTAGTACATCTTTCAAATCTTATCATTACCTAGTACATCCTTCAAATCTTATCATTACCTAGTACATCTTTCAAATCTTATCGTTATCTGGTACATCCTTCAAATATTATCATTATCTAGTACATCCTTCAAATCTTATCGTTATCTAGTACATCCTTCAAATATTATCATTATCTAGTACATCCTTTAAATATTATCATTATCTAGTACATCCTTCAAATCTTATCGTTACCTAGTACATCCTTCAAATCTTATCGTTATCTAGTACATCCTTCAAATCTTATCATCATCTAGTACATCCTTAAATCTTATCATTACCTAGTACATCCTTCAAATCTTATCATTATCTAGTACATCCTTCAAATCTTATCATTACCTAGTACATCCTTCAAATCTTATCATTATCTAGTACATCCTTTAAATCTTATCATTATCTAGTACATCCTTCAAATATTATCATTATCTAGTACATCCTTTAAATCTTATCATTATCTAGTACATCCTTCAAATCTTATCATTATCTAGTACATCCTTCAAATCTTATCATTATCTAGTACATCCTTCAAATATTATCATTATCTAGTACATCCATGAAATCTTATCATTATCTAGTACATCCTTTAAATCTTATCATCATCTAGTACATCCATGAAATCTTATCATTATCTAGTGCATCCTTTAAATCTTATCATTATCTAGTACATCCTTCAAATCTTATCATTATCTAGTACATCCTTCAAATCTTATCATTACCTAGTACATCCTTCAAATATTATCATTACCTAGTACATCTTTCAAATCTTATCATTATCTAGCACATCCTTCAAATCTTATCATTATCTAGTACATCCTTCAAATATTATCATTATCTAGTACATCCTTCAAATATTATCATTACCTAGTACATCCTTCAAATCTTATCATTATCTAGTACATCCTTCAAATATTATCATTACCTAGTACATCCTTCAAATCTTATCATTATCTAGTACATCCTTCAAATATTATCATTACCTAGTACATCCTTCAAATCTTATCATTATCTAGTACATCCTTCAAATATTATCATTACCTAGTACATCCTTCAAATCTTATCATTATCTAGTACATCCTTCAAATATTATCATTACCTAGTACATCCTTCAAATCTTATCATTATCTAGTACATCCTTCAAATATTATCATTACCTAGTACATCCTTCAAATATTATCATTATCTAGTACATCCTTCAAATCTTATCATTACCTAGTACATCCTTCAAATATTATCATTATCTAGTACATCCTTCAAATATTATCATTATCTAGTACATCCTTCAAATCTTATCATACTCTAGTACATCCTTCAAATATTATCATTATCTAGTACATCCTTCAAATCTTATCATTACCTAGTACATCCTTCAAATATTATCATTATCTAGTACATCCTTCAAATATTATCATCATCTAGTACATCCTTCAAATATTATCATTACCTAGTACATCCTTCAAATCTTATCATTATCTAGTACATCCTTCAAATCTTATCATTACCTAGAACATCCTTCAAATCTTATCATTACCTAGTACATCCTTCAAATCCTATCATTATCCAGTACATCCTTCAAATCCTATCATTATCTAGTACATCCTTCAAATCTTGTCATTATCTAGTACATCCTTTAAATCTTATCGTTATCTAGTACATCCTTCAAATATTATCATTATCTAGTACATCCTTCAAATATTATCATTACCTAGTACATCCTTCAAATCTTATCATTATCTAGTACATCCTTTAAATCTTATCATTATCTAGTACATCCTTCAAATCTTATCATTACCTAGTACATCCTTTAAATCTTATCATTACCTAGTACATCCTTTAAATCTTATCATTACCTAGTACATCTTTCAAATCTTATCATTACCTAGTACATCCTTCAAATCTTATCATTACCTAGTACATCTTTCAAATCTTATCGTTATCTGGTACATCCTTCAAATATTATCATTATCTAGTACATCCTTCAAATCTTATCGTTATCTAGTACATCCTTCAAATATTATCATTATCTAGTACATCCTTTAAATATTATCATTATCTAGTACATCCTTCAAATCTTATCGTTACCTAGTACATCCTTCAAATCTTATCGTTATCTAGTACATCCTTCAAATCTTATCATCATCTAGTACATCCTTTAAATCTTATCATTACCTAGTACATCCTTCAAATCTTATCATTATCTAGTACATCCTTCAAATCTTATCATTACCTAGTACATCCTTCAAATCTTATCATTATCTAGTACATCCTTTAAATCTTATCATTATCTAGTACATCCTTCAAATATTATCATTATCTAGTACATCCTTTAAATCTTATCATTATCTAGTACATCCTTCAAATCTTATCATTATCTAGTACATCCTTCAAATCTTATCATTATCTAGTACATCCTTCAAATCTTATCATTATCTAGTACATCCTTCAAATATTATCATTATCTAGTACATCCATGAAATCTTATCATTATCTAGTACATCCTTTAAATCTTATCATCATCTAGTACATCCATGAAATCTTATCATTATCTAGTACATCCTTTAAATCTTATCATTATCTAGTACATCCTTCAAATCTTATCATTATCTAGTACATCCTTCAAATCTTATCATTACCTAGTACATCCTTCAAATATTATCATTACCTAGTACATCTTTCAAATCTTATCATTATCTAGTACATCCTTCAAATCTTATCATTATCTAGTACATCCTTCAAATATTATCATTATCTAGTACATCCTTCAAATATTATCATTACCTAGTACATCCTTCAAATCTTATCATTATCTAGTACATCCTTCAAATATTATCATTACCTAGTACATCCTTCAAATCTTATCATTATCTAGTACATCCTTCAAATATTATCATTACCTAGTACATCCTTCAAATCTTATCATTATCTAGTACATCCTTCAAATATTATCATTACCTAGTACATCCTTCAAATCTTATCATTATCTAGTACATCCTTCAAATATTATCATTACCTAGTACATCCTTCAAATCTTATCATTATCTAGTACATCCTTCAAATATTATCATTACCTAGTACATCCTTCAAATATTATCATTATCTAGTACATCCTTCAAATCTTATCATTACCTAGTACATCCTTCAAATATTATCATTATCTAGTACATCCTTCAAATATTATCATCATCTAGTACATCCTTCAAACCTTATCATTACCTAGTACATCCTTCAAATATTATCATTATCTAGTACATCCTTCAAATCTTATCATTACCTAGTACATCCTTCAAATATTATCATTATCTAGTACATCCTTCAAATATTATCATCATCTAGTACATCCTTCAAACCTTATCATTACCTAGTACATCCTTCAAATCTTATCATTATCTCGTACATCCTTCAAAACACTGACCACACTCTTGCATTATCTCTACTCGTTCCATCAAATGGAAGTCAATTCTGCCATTGATGTGGATGTCTCCTTGGACCAGGATGGGTTATCCAGCTTAGTAGTGTTGTATTAACGGTATCCTCTCTTCATCATGATGACCAGCTGACTCAGGTGGTCCTAAGTTCAATGTAAACAATTTTACATTTGATCAGAAGGAGATTCTTAGTGCAGTATTTTCCATGACTTGTTTGCTTGTTTTTATTTATGACCTATAGGCTATTCATTCGGGGCATTACTGCTACTCTTATTTTTCCCTGTTTGTGTGACCCTCAGATTATGAGTCGAACACCCTAACCACCTGGCCAACATTATAATAGAATGAAACATGAATTACGTCTTGCGTAGTTTGTTACTTGTTTAGCACAAAACTTCAATATAAGCTATCAGTGTTGTGCCTACCATGAGTATCAAATACTGGTTTCTAGCGTTGTGCCCCCCGTTAGTACAGCGGTATGTCTTCGGATTTACAACGCAAAATCAGGGGTTCGATTCCCTTCGGTGGGCTCAGCAGATAGCCCGACGTGGCTTTGCTATAAAAAAAACAACAAACAAAACTTCTAGCGTTGTAAGCATTACGAGTTACTCATAACTCACTAGGGAGCGTTACATCTTGATACCAAAATAAACACTTTCTTCTATTTACAATTAAAAGCTAAATAACTTTAAAATCTTACACAATAAATAATATCGATACCTTTCTTTATGTGGCCTATTGGATTAAACTTAAAAATGTATCAACTTCTAGGCCTATTTACAGTTAAAATTTGTTTGTTTATAATTTCATGCTAGGCTACTTGAGAGATATCTAGGCTACCCGTCCCAAATCTAAAAGGAGAGCCAACGTCTTCAACCGCCAACTTTTGGGCCACTCTTTCAGCAAGAAATAATAGGATTATTCGTAAGATTATAATGCCCTCCAGATGTAATTTAATAGTCTCGTTCAGTGGCACAGCGGAATGTCTGCGGACATAACAATGCTAAAAACCCGTGGTAGGCAGACGACAGACAGCCCATTGTGTAGCTTTGTGCTTAACTTCAAAGGACAACAACGATTTCTTGATCAGAATGCAAAATAATTCGTATGAGTTTAAAGAGGGAAAATTAAACTGTTTTTTATGGAACAATGATAACGTTTTCGAAGCATGTCCTGTGCTCTTCATACACTTGTTAAGTTGAACAACTCCATTCACTGGAAGCCTATCACACGTCAGTATCGGAGACTGGATACATTACAATGCCGTGTCTGAGGTCGAGGCAAAGACGCTGAGTTCTAATAATAGAGTCCTGAAAATGTTAATAAATAACACTGATTACCAATCCCCGTGGCCACGAGGGACAGCTGGCTCTTTTGTGTGGTCAGCCTAAAGGTATGTTATAACTCATCACCCCTTGTAATGGAGGAGGTGGTGTAACTTTGGAAAAAATGTACAAAACAAAAGGAAGACGCACGAGCTAACTCGTAGTTACTTTAAAACAAGTCACTTACTGTACTGAAACAGCGCCATTCTGTTTGTCGCCAAGAGGCTCAGAAACACACAGGAGTAGTCCAAGCGTTGGCGGTCGGTGCTGTTGACTAGCTGTCTTTTCTCTAGTCCAATAGTTTAGAACTATGGACAGACAGTGCAGATATATATTTTTTAGCCTTGCACGAAATTTTAAAACAAACAAGATTAAATTTGACGCTTTGGACTGTGGGACAGAGGTCCTCTGGTTCGTTTCCCGCCAAAACAACAACAAACTCACACACACACACACACACACACAAAACTGTGCTCTGTACATTGTAGTCATAAGTGTAGTCTAAGTGTAAAGGTATGTGGCGTTAACTAGTCACCTTCCTTCTAGTTTGTGTGTGTGCTCTCTTATAGCAAAGCCATAACGGGCTATTTGCTGTGCCCACTTAGAGGAATCGAATCCCTGATTTTAATGTTGTAAATCTGAAGGAAGGGGACCTTCCTTCTAGTCTATCACTCCTAAATTAGGAACGGCTCGGGTAGTTTTGCGTGAAACTTAAGATACAAGGAACAAATTATTTGATATTTATTTCTTTTTAAAATCAGTATGAAATTTGGATAAGAAAAGATCCTTTATTCCCAGATAGATCATAATAAACTTCAGATAATTTTTTTAAATCAACAAACCCTGAAGATCTATCGGATAATATTCATCACAGCAGTGAGATATTTTTCGATGAATTTCGTACAACAATACGACTTGATTGAAAAATTCGTCGTAATTTTAACACACGTATGAAACTTTTTTTTCCAGTCGCTTATAAGTCATCGCCAGTTACTGTAGAGGGCATGTAAACTTGGACACATGCTCTCTGAATTTCAAGCCCAAAGCTCCAAGCACTAATAAGGCCTCAGATGAGTTTACTCTAGTAACTATCTAAAGATACTTAGATTATCTGTCATCGTGCCTAATTTTGAACTACTGATCAAAGGGAAGGCAGCCAACCAGCTAGCCCATCGTTCGTGTTAAATTATTGACTGTCAGTCTTATATCACACCCATTGCTTAAAGTTCGGGGAATATTTTGTGGTATTGCAAGGATTCGAATCCAAACCTAAAAGGCCCGGCATGGCAAAGTGGGTAGGGTGCTCGACTCACAATCTGAGAGTTACGGGTTCGAATCCTCGTTTCACAAAACATTCTCGCCATTTCAGCCTTATACGCACATGCCTAACATTGAAAAGTCAAAATATGACATTTATTTGACACCAAATCGTAACCTAAGTGATTTCTCATGTCACAGTTTGTCCCTCAGTTGGACAACTGTAAGTTTAAAGACTTACAATGCTAAAATTCAGGGTTCGATTCCCCACGGTGAACACAGCAGATAACCCAATAAGGCTTTACTCTGAAACAAATAAACAAATTTTAAACAAAAGTATCAGTATTCAAAAGGTACATGTTTACAGTACTTTGTTATGATTGCTGTTCCATACATTATATATATATATATATATATATATTATAACCATAAACAAAACAAATTAAAATTAAACAAGATACGCTGCATATTTTTAAGAAGATCCTAGGGTACAAACAACAACGTGGGATTATAAAACGTATCATAGGTTTCGGAGGTGAAAAGGAAGTAGGACCCGCATTGCGGTGGGGATACACCGTCTATAAGTTTTAACCATCAATTTGTTAGTCTCACATAGAAGATTAAAAATTAAGAGAGTGAGATGTGGGTGCTCAAGTCAGCAACGTCCATCATCTATATCACCCTTAACTGCCTGCAGACAGTTGTGGGAAGATAACTGCTCTCCCAAGTTGAAATAAAAATAAGAAAAATGTGTATAAAAATAATTAATTAAACAACTAATAAAAATAAAATTAAAATAAAAAATAAGGAAAATAAGGTACTATCATTTGGGGGTAAGTAAGATAAAACTTTCTTCTTGAAGGTAGCATTCCTGGCCACAGTATGGTAGAAGTACTAATTAACACGACATCAGCAAAGTGATAGTTTAAATAAATAAAACTCGTGGCAGGTATTTCGATTTAACACCTTGCATCTCAAGATGAGGTACAAACAATCGAGGGCGCTCAGAAGAACCCTTCTCTTCGCCCTACATGCGAAGTTAGATTTAGCTGGACTGGTAATTAATAGCTATAACTACAAAATTTAAAGTTAACGATATTATGGAATCAACTGGTGGCAAAGCTCCGTTGATGTTTCGCAAGAGGTTAAATATTGACTCTATATACAAAAAAAACACAACACAAGGGTAGGGATCTGTAAATCCTAATACCCAGTAATTTAGCTGTGGAAGGACAACGAGAATACTCCGAGAAAAACCCACTTTCACTGACCAGAAAGTGATAGTTACTGTGACTGTCGAGTTTTTATTTGCAGCTTAAGGTGTACATCCGCATAAAGTAGTTCCAAGTTCTTAGATGACCTTATTTTTAACTAAAAATAAAGTACGATATAAATATAACAGTAACTGTCTGTTGTTCATCCATGTAACTACTTATCTGTATAAATATAATAGTACTGTCTGTTGTGTGTCCATGTAACTACTTATCTATATAAATATAACAGTACTGTCTGTTGTATGTCCATGTAACTACTTATCTATATAAATATAAAAGTACTGTCTGTTGTGTGCCCATGTAACTACTTATCTATATAAATATAACAGTACTGTCTGTTGTATGTACATGTAACTACTTATCTATATACATATAACAGTACTGTCTGTTGTATGTCCATGTAACTACTTATCTATATAAATACAATAGTACTGTCTTGTTGTATGTCCACGTAACTACTTCATGAGGTGTCAGTGGATCTTCATGAGAATTCATATTGAAGTTCATTAGGTCCACGGTATGACACATACAAAATTTCAATTTTGCATTTTGCGATTTTATGGGCGTTTTTTACCACTACCTCACCTTTTGTGGGTGGTTCTTCATCAGTTTTGATGTGAAGATTCGTTGAATTAATTGAGAGATAATACACATTTTCAATGGAATTTTGTAATAGGCTAGTTATTAAAGGAAATGTCCCGGCATGGCCAGGTGGGTTAAGGCGTTCGACTCGTAATCTGAGGGTCACGAGTTCGAATCCCCATCACAACAAACATGCTCACCATTTCAGCTGCGGGGGCATTATAATGTGACGGTCAATCCCACTATTCGTTGGTAAAAGAGTAGCCCAAGAGTTGGCGGTGGATGGTGTCTTCCGTCTAGTCTTACACTGCTAAATTAGGGACGGCTAATACAGATAGCCCTCGTGTAGCTTTGCGTGAAATTGAAGAAAACCCCAAACCAAACAAAATTAAAGGAAATAATTACCTACTTTTCCAGACTCTGACAGAGGAAATTATAATTTTAATAGTTATTCTATAAATGTAATAAAATATTGTTAAACAAACTAGTAATTAACCATGTAGATCCTTTGATATAAATAGAAATGATAATGCTATGTTTTTATTTCCTACTTTCAATGCCCCCCCAGTGGCTTAGCGGTATGTCTGCGGACTTACAACGCTAAAAACCGGGTTTCGATACCCGTGGTGGGCAGAGTACAGATAGCCCATTGTGTAGCTTTGTGCTTACTTCAAAATAACAATAACCTACTTTTAATGAGGAAGTCGAAACTGCAATTTTCACCCCTGTATACACACAACACAATGGGCGTACAGCAGACAGTACTATTATATTTATATAGACTTATCTGTGAGTATACAAATTACATTACTCACAGATTAATGAATATTTACAATTTGCCTGTATAAACTATTACCTTGAACCGTGGTATATATTTATAATTTAACTCTGCGTATATAAACTATAATCTTGAATCGTTGGCATATATTTATAATTTATATATTACAATAGAGATTCCTCGAGAAGAGCTAAGAAGTTGTAACACTTTATTTATACAGAATAGCAGATAGAAATAATTTGTTTTAACCCTAAACCTATTTAGTTTTTATCCACATTTCCTTCAACGTTAAACAATCATCAAAAACAGGTTACGTAAATTTTCAAATAAACTCAATTTTTATCTAAAAATTAATATTGACTTAGAAAGTTGACTTTAAATTTCGCACAAACAAGTCCTTATGTAACGACGAAAACAGAACACCGAATGTTTGTTTGCATTTAAAAGAAAACATTGAACATTGATCTATCGATAAAGTATGTATTTTACCAGCCTGTAACACGATATGTTTATTTAAATATGATTAGGTATGCATTATATATATATATCTTCTTATTTCGACTATCCTTCATAACTTTAAATATTTTAAAAGCTGGATGTTTATTCCAGGGAGGTATCATGAAAGTTTGTGCACGACACCATATGAAGCAGAGAGAACCTAAATAAACAAACAAACATAAAAAAGAAATTAGATAAATACGGCATCTCAATGTAACACTAACTGAAGTCCAAAGATTCCCACCTTGACAGAATCAACAAGACCTTATGTCCTATAGCGTCACATCACGACTATTGGCTGAGAGCACCGACACGAGAAATATCTCTTTTCTTAAATAATTAATATATTGTCTTTTTAATCTCACCAAAAACTTATACGACAATTGGGCCACGTGGTCACAAAGAAAACCCCATGATTTAGACACAGCTATCCTTAATTTGTAATCAGTTCAGCAGTGGCCACATACGTGCTGCGGTTCGAACCTTAGATCACTCAATACGCAGTCAAGCAAGTTAACCAGCAGTTCAGTGAATATAAAAAGAGTGTAGTTTTAATGGTAGAAGTAGAAACTTACTGATTACAATTATTGAGTTTCACAGAAAGGTCGTACTTTTGGTCTAGTGTGTGTGTGTGTGTGT
This sequence comes from Tachypleus tridentatus, assembly GCF_004210375.1. Classification (NCBI taxonomy): domain Eukaryota; kingdom Metazoa; phylum Arthropoda; class Merostomata; order Xiphosura; family Limulidae; genus Tachypleus; species Tachypleus tridentatus. The sequence goes on along the minus strand of NC_134837.1, from coordinate 259,199,912 downwards.
GTGAAGATATTGTTAGAAATATCTCAGTTTTCCTTTGAAATCTCTTATTGAGGACATCTCATCCAGAATGCTCCAGGAAACAACATCAACCGGCTGTTTTAAGAGGTATATTTTTAGAAGTGTCCCCTAACAGTTGATTTATCAAATACACCGAACAGAAATAATGTGAAATGAAATGGCAGTTAAAAAAAAACATATTAGAATTTTTCAGCAGAATCTTGGTTTGGTTTATTTTGAAATTAGCGCGAAGCTACACGAGCGCTATATGTGCTAGCCGTTCCTAACTTAACAGTAATATACTAGAGGTAAGGCAGCTAGTTTACACCACCCACCGCCATTCTTAGGCTATTCGTTTATTAACGAATAGTGGAATTGATCATCATGCTATAAGGTCACCACTGTTGAAAGGGCGAGCATGTTGTGCTAGGGAGACTCGAACCCGTGACCTTCATACTGCTAGTCAATGCATTAACAATCAGGCCTTGCCAGGCTTCAGAAAACGTGTATTGTTTAAACTTGCTTTGTTATACATAAAATGTTTTGTAACATTTCACCCACTATGCAACCTTCCTATCAGTCATATATATTACGCCAACTACAGTATTATGTAGCTTTTCTGTCAGTTACGTGTATTACACCACCTACTGTATCATGTAGCCTTCCTATCAGTTATGCGTATTACACCAGCTACTGTATTATGTAACCTCTCACCCATTATGTTTTCACATCGGCTACGGGTATTATGAATTTCCCTATAATTATGCTTATTATATTAGCTATTATGTTTTGTTTATCTCATTAATATTATCCATTATGCTTATGACGTCATGTCATGAACTTTTTACTAAGTGTATCCATTACCAGATTCTGTGTATCTCACCCGTAATGTCTATTAAATTATGTTATCCCATTGCATATTTCCAAATTATTATATCTAGTACACTAGCTATTGTATTATGTATTTCTCACTTACTACATATACTACCTAGGCTCGGGCGTGTCTTGTTGGTTAGTATGCTGGGCTGTAAATCTGTGGGCCCATGGTTCATGCCCCGTTGCAAAAAATCACGCTTCGCACTTTGGAGTCAAGGCTGTGTTATAAGAATGACCGACAAATACCAGTATGCAACTAAAGTGGTCCAATAGTTGGAATGGGTGTCACTGATAACCCCTCATCTCTGTTCTATAAGCTCAGTTGGAGTGGGTGCCACTGATAACCCCTCATCTCTGTTCTATAAACTCAGTTGGAATGGGTGTCACTGATAACCCCTCATTTCTGTTCTATAAGCTCAGTTGGAGTGGGTGCCACTGATAACCCCTCATCTCTGTTCTATAAGCTCAGTTGGAATGGGTGTCACTGATAACCCCTCATCTCTGTTCTATAAGCTCAGTTGGAGTGGGTGTCACTGATAACCCCTCATCTCTGTTCTATAAGCTCAGTTGGAGTGGGTGTCACTGATAACCCCTCATCTCTGTTCTATAAGCTCATATGCAAACATGTTTATTTTTCTGAATGTTTGAGAGAATATATCATTAAAAACAATTTTTATATAGTATTATGAAGTTTTCATTCTTTATTGTCTATTACCTCTGTTATGAATTTTTAAAACACACACGAAATACGTTGTTTTTAGCAATTAACAACTTCTTTAGTTGGTTTAGTTTCAGGTTGACTTATCCAGTTGTTAATAATGTTCAAAACTTATTTTATCAGACACTATACTGTACCCTGGTCGATGTTTCAGGCTCGTATCAATTTGTGAAACAAGGTCCTGGCCACATCTATACGAATAAAAACAGTAATACGAACATTGCAGTTTAATACAGACAATTAATGTGTCTGTTTGTGAAATAAAGTCCCAACTATATCTATACCAGTATAAACAGTGATAAAACCATTGTACTTTATGACAGATGTTCTAGAAGGTTTGTTAACATGATAACCAGTATCAATAATTAGGTTCACAGTATAATTAGTTCTATTTTAGGTCTAGTTACTTCAACGCTATCTTGACTTTAGTCTTACGTTTAATGCAAAGTTGTGTTTTAAAGTTTATCTACGACTGGATGTATCCGAAACGTAAGGTTTTTTATTAAAATTCAGTAGGCCATCTTTCTCAATTTACTAACTGCTGCTCCATGTAAATATGATGATTTTAATATAAACTATTAGTTCTACTACTGTTTATAGACCCAGCATAGCCAGGTGGGTTATGGCGTTTGACTTCTAATCTGAGAGTCGTGGGTTCGAATCTCCGTCGCGCCAAACATGCTCGCCCTTTCAGCCGCTGGGGCATTATAATGTGACGGTCAATCCTATTATTCGTTGGTAAAAGAGTAGCCCAACAGTTGGCGGTGGGTAGTGATGACTAGCTGCCTTCCCTCTAGTCTTACACTGTAAAATTAGGTTCGACTAGCGCAGATAGTCCTCGAATAGGTTTGTGCGAAAAACAAACAAATTACTATTATATGTTTGTTCGGGTATTTAAAGATATGAAATTTAGCCCGACTGTTAGCTATCTAAAGACACAGTGTGATCCTGTGGTAAAGCTCAGAATATTTTGTGGACCGTTTGGCATCCTTCCTGTGCCAGGAACCTTTCCTTACCCCCACACAACTATTTTAAATAGATAATATAAATGGTAAGGCGTTGTCGAGTAACTAATTAGTCTCTATTTAATAATTCATAACTAGAGTTACTGTTTGTTACTATGCACACAGCTACACAAAGGGCTATCTGTGCTTTGCTAACAACGGGTATCGAAACCCGGTTTTAGTAGTATAAATCCGCAGACTGTACCGCTGGTGGGGGGACAAAAATCAGGGAAGACGGCAAATGGGTTGAGAAGCACTGTCATAAATACAAGATGAAACACCTATTCCATAAATACAAGATGAAACACTTATTCCATAAATACAAGATGAAACACTTATTCCAGATTTTAATGACAATAAATAAACAAAATAATTATAGGCTTCAAACGTTAGTGTTGATAAAATAATTTGACAAATACATGAGATGCTTTTGTATTATAACATGTATTTTATTTGGTATATTGGTTTGAATATCTGTTTTATATACATTTACAACAGAGACGGCTGATGACATATTTATATATATTTGCAACAAAGACGGTTTATTGGTATTACACTGTTTAGATAACACGTATTCAAGTTGAGAATACGTTTACGAAAGTCACTGAATACAAACGGGGATTGTATCACGAGTTAGGTATTCTTGTGACTGTGGGAACAAAGCACAATAAAAAAAAAAAACAGCTTTCGCGGAGAGGTTTTGAAATCTTTCACATGCCCTAACTTGTGGTATAACGCCACCTAGGTCTTCCCTTCTGAAACGCTTCTCGACCTTTTTTTTTTTAAAGCGATAGCGAACAACTAGCAACTGTTCCGGTGGTTTACTATCCCCCCAACACATATCTAAGACGGCCCCTGTTTTCATGGGATTGATTACCAACGTTAATGTCAAACTGAGGTTTAGTGTTGGCTTCAGAGACGCTGATATTCGCTAGTGATAACCATGACCTAGAAGCTAATTTTGTTAGCTGAACGCTCGTTCGTGTGCTGGGTGGTATAGCCTCCAGTAGCACTCGTGAAACTGCATAAGGCTCTCCTTTACTCATTTCTGGTTGTCGTGATACAGATCATGCGCCATTGGCAAGTTAATATGTCACTTGTTGATGGCGCATACGTTTGTTCTTATGACAGAGAATGTAACATGATGATACCCGGAAAATAAAAATCGCATGTAAACGAAAGACAGTAAAAATTAGCGAACGGAGGTAAGTTTCTACGGTTGAATGCTGCTCAGCTGACGGTTTATTTCGCAGTTGATCGCGGCGTAGTTTCATTAAACAACGCGGTATAGTATGTTTTAATTTTCAAAGTTTGACTTGATTTATTTTCCATTAAACGAAAATGGAAGTACTGTGTCTACTGATGTTTATTTTTACACATTTGTTATTTGGACTCTTGTGTCTTTCTAAAATTTATGGAATTGACAGCTTTGTTTGTTTGTAGTTAAGCTCGTAGCTACACGATGGACCATTTTTGCTCTGCCCATCACAAGTATAGAACCTTATCTCTAGTGCCATAAATTCGTAGGCATACGCCAAAACTACTGATGTTGGGAGCGAATTAAAAGCCAAAATCACATCCCTCGCAATTCTTTAGTGTAATTCGCCGACAGGTTTTACTTACATAACAGGTGTATACTAATAAACGATACACCAGAGGTTGTACCAAAGAAAGGCACAAGGAGGCATATACTTCCCCCAAATTTTGACCCGGTAGCTTTGTTTGTTTTTTGAATTTCGCACAAAGCTACTCGAGGGCTGTCTGTGCTATCCGTCCCTAATTTAGCAGTGTAAGACCAGAGGAAAGGCAGCTAGTCATCACCACCCACCGTCAACTCTTGGGCTACTCTTTTACCAACGAATAGTGGGATTGACCGTCACATTATAACGCCCCCACGGCTGAAAGGGCGAGCATGTTTAGCGCGACGGGGATGCGAACCCGCGACCCTGAGATTACGAGTCGCACGCCTTAACGCGCTTGGCCAGGCCGGGCCTCACCCGGTAGCTAAGTTTCTTCTTCAATGCATAATAGAGACTCATATATAACTATTACGGAAAGTTAAGTACTGTTTCTGTTTGGTATTTCATGGTCATGGGTGATATAGCAAATAAGGTGCCAGGCGTTGGTGCTCCACCACCCCAAATTTCAAATATGTTCCGCCAATGCGCGTGTTTTGGGTATTTATATTAGAATCTACTTTTTAATTCAAAAGGAACACATTTTTCAACGGTGAATGTGACTAGCGATTTGTAGACTGAAAACTAATACATTTCAAAAATATTTGACAAGTGGCTGGACTTTATCAATGGATAATATACAACAAAGCTCTTACCAGTTAGAAGAAAATTCAATTTTTACATCTTTCGTCAAATAGTAATGCTCTTTGATTTTTGCTGAATTTCAGAATATTCGTGCACAGCTACGTACAGTCGTCCCTAATTTTGAATTCGTAGACTAGAGGAAAGGCAAGTAACGTCTGTAACACCCTCCACCAACAGTTATGGTATTCATGTATAACGGAATCGTGATAGTTAAGCTATTTATCTTACGTGATCGGACTTGTTTACCTGATAAGGCACCTACAGTACCAATTCGCGGAGCTCATTTTTGCGGAAACACGTCGTGAACCACGAACCCCCAGATTCACGGTCTGGGTTCACTTCCTGAACACTACAGTGAGATTCAATAGGTCATTGATCACTTACTTGTGTACATATATACCCAAAGACTTTGCATTAAGACAAAGCTTTTACTAACGTTAAGTCCCCTACAACTTACAACGCTGAAAATCGGATTTCGATACCCGTGGGGGGCAGAGCACAGATAGCTCATTGTGTAGCTTTCTGCTTAACTACAAATAACATATTTACTAATGCGGCTTGGCATGGCCAGGTGGTTCAGGTACTCGACTCGTAATCTTAGGGTTGCGGGTTCGAATCCCCGTTGCACCAAACATGCTCGTCCTTTTAGCCGTGGGGGTGTTATAATGTGACGGTCAATCCCAATATTCGTTGGTAAAAGAGTAGCCCAAGAGTTGGCGGTGGGTGGTGATGGCTAGCTGCCTTCCCTTTAGTCTTACACTGCTAAATTAGGGACGGCTAGCGCAGATAGCCCTCGTGTAGCTTTGCCCGAAATTCAAAACAAACCAAAGCGATATACGTTTTGAGCCAACACCTTATGACACTGAAGTCAAAATTATCCTTGAGAACATTGTGAAACATAATCATGAGAGGTACGCAGAAGTCGTGATTACCATTTACATTTGTTCCACGTCGTGGAAACAGGATGGATAGAAGTCCTAGTATACACATACAGAAGAAGACACATCAAAGCTACTGACTAGGAAAGTATTGTGGCTCTAGCTACAGTTAGAGCATGCGCAGTAAGCTGTTTTTCACCTCTTACAAACATTTAAAATCTTTGAAATGTTGATCTTTTCGTAATTTAAATAAATCTCACGTGACCTGACTTGTTAATTGGAACGCGGGAAATTTCCGTGCATTTTATACCCGTGGATTTTTTTTTTTTTATTTTACGAACGGTGCAAATGTGATGGGGAAGATAACAAACATTGCCAGGAAGTCTGTTCGAAGGAAAAAAAAATCTTACAAGCCTGAGGAAGACATAAAATGTATACTGTGGAAAGTTGTGCAGAGATTGTACAGCAGAAGTTTGTTTGTTTGTTTTTCTGGAAAGATCTCTTTCCAATAGCAAAATCTGTCCACCAAATTTTGTGCAAAGCTACTGGAGGGCAACCTGCACTAACCGTCCCTAATTTACTAGAGATATACCAGAGAGAAAGTGTATAATTAACATGACCCACCGCCAACTCTTGGACTACTATTACCAACCGATAGTGAGATCGGCCTTCACATTATAACGCCCACACGGCTGAAAGAGCGAGCATGTACAGAAGACGCGATTCGAACCTGTGGCCCTCAGGTTGAGCGTCTGTTGTTCTACTATGCTTATGTGGTAAAAACGTAACTTATGTACGTTTGCGTGTACAGTACATATGTTTGGGTTATTTCACAAATCCTGTGCTTCATTTCCCACAAAATAATTTTAAAATGTAAAAAAAAAAATCTTTATATTGTTATCGAAGATTACTTACTATACCGTAATAGTCTGTATCTATCATTTATCTCAACCTTCAGACATATACACCCTCCCTTGCAGGAGTAGTGGTGAGTATTGGGATACCCCTCGAGTAGCTTTGCGCGAAATTCAAAAACAAACAAATAAACACATAGTTAGTAGTTCCATGCTGTATGCAGCGTTTACAGAAACAGTAAGTCATTTGTTCTCTTCATACTATTAGTATTTAGTCATTTAAAGTTGCACATATTTCAAGATTGATTCTGAATTTGAACAAAAACGTTTCTATAAGTTATTATTTTATTTTTCACTCTTGAACCAAGTCTTAATCTTAGAAGCTAGTTCGACGTTACTGGCACGGCAATTGCGTGTCGTTTATGTGTCGTAAAGACATTTAAAATAAGTATTCCTGGGTTCGATCCCTGCGGCGAAAACAATGAGATGGGTCAATGGGTAACTTTGTACTACACCCCTTAAAAAACAATTAATTATTCCGCACACGAAAAGGTCTTCATTTTATTCACTGATAAGAAAAACAACAAATTAACAGAAATATTATGAAGATAAAAGATAAAACATCATAATTACTTGTTAGCTGCTACAGTTTCTGTGTTATATCATAATCCTTTGTTAGCTATTACAGTTTCTGTGTTATGTCATAATTATTTGTTAGCTGCTACAGTTTCTGTGTTATACCATAATTATTTGTTAGCTGCTACAGTTTCTGTGTTATGTCATAATTATTTGTTAGCTGCTACAGTTTCTGTGTTATAAATGCGACAGGAAATTTGGATGCGTTAGTTATTGTAGTTTCTCTGTTATAAATGCGTCATAAAACATTTTTATGATGTCTTGTAACGTCAAAAAGAGTGATTGAGCTTACTGTAACCAATTGCTAACGCTGTAACTTTATTACTTAATATGAATAACTAAAGTGAAGTTTCAAGTACAAATATTTACACAGTTATCAAAATAAATTACGACGAAACGCCTGTGCACCTCCGTTGTGTTCAAATGTCGTCATTATTTACAAATTAACCGTAAAGCTCCTCCATTTTTCCACATTACTTCTATAGCTACCACAAGGGGGCCTCTCCCCCCAAAAAAAACCCACAAAAATCATGTCCTTGCTACATTTACACGTGCGCAGCTAGCTTATAATAGAGAGTGTGAAAACACAGTTTAAAAAAGATGGTGGTCACGGGGATTAAAAGGGAAGGAAGATGAACACAAAAACCGATGTATGGTTTATGTTCAGCATCCCCTTAGAAACCCAAATAAATAAGGGTTAGTAGGACTATGACGTGTCTCGGTCAACTTGCCAAGTTTGGTTTTGCTAACTCCAAAATTATGAGGGAAATTTTGTGACGAAGAAATTTACACAAACGTCACATGTAGGATGTGCAACGGAAAGGCACGTAAAAATATTGGTTTATATAACGGTGAGGAAGACTAATAAAAATACTGACAGTACGAAAGATAAGACACGCAAAAAAAACTGACAATACGGAAGATAAGACACGCAAAAAATACTGACAGTACGGAAGATAAGACACGCAAAAAATACTGACAATATAGAAGATAAGACACGCAACAATACTGACAGTAGGGAAGATAAGGCACGCAGAAAATACTGACAATATGGAAGATAAGACACGCAAAAATACTGACAGTACGGAAGATAAGGCACGCAGAAAATACTGACAGTACGGAAGATAGACGCACAAAAAATACTGACAATACGGAATATAAGACACGGGAAAAATACTGACAGAACGGAATATAAGACACGGGAAAAATACTGACAGAACAGTGTACTTATCCTAATGTATTAGTAATAAGAAAAACGAGAGATTTCTTGTTGTTCAATACATTAATGATACACTATGTGAATTATATTAGGTGCTAAATTAAATCTTATATTTTAATTATCTCCACATACTTAAATTAGTTATAGCTCCAAGAAGCAACAAGTGAAAGTTTGAACTAGCGAAAACGGTAATTATAACTAGCTCAATTTCATTTTAAACGTTTATCAAATTACAACTTAAGCTTTAAATCATCTTCTTACCCATGAGAAAACAACACGAAATACATGGATAAAATTACAACTTGAGCCTTAAATCATCTTCTTACCCATGTGAAAACAATAAGAAATATATGGTTAGAGACTCCAAAAATCACAGTAACAGTATCATGGTGAGAGACTTCAAAACTCACAGTAACAGTATGATGGTTAGAGACTTCAAAGTTCACAGTAACAGTATGATGGTGAGAGACTCCAAAAATCACAGTAACAGTATCATGGTGAGATATTTTAAAAATCACAGTAACAGTATGATGGTGAGAGATTTCAAAACTCACAGTAACAGTATGATGGTGAGAGACTTCAAAACTCACAGTAACAGTAGTATGATGGTGAGAGACTTCAAAACTCACAGTAACAGTATGATGGTGAGAGACTCCAAAACTCACAGTAACAGTAGTATAATGGTGGATGATATTGTGCAACAACAACCAACCAACTTAATTTCAGTTAAAAAGTTTTAGTTTTACAAAATATGGTTTATATATGTTCTTGGTAATTCTTATGTACGTTTTATTTTTAGTACCACGAGTTTAAAGTTTACAGATCCCTCTGGTGACTTAGTGGTGGGTGAACTTATAACGTTAAAAGATGGGGTTTGATTCTAGCAGTCACTACAACTTACCTATTGTGTATATAGTTTTGAAACGTACTTACAGCCCTCGGTAACATTCTGTGGAAGGAAGCTGTTTTAAAAAATCATGAAAATACTTTAAGACTGCGACAAAAAAAAAATCACTTCTTGTAACCATAGTAACATATCTAGTTTCTAAGCCTCGTTCAATGATGGTAAAATTGCTTCCTTTCCAGTCGACTTAACAGTGGGAGAAAGGGAGAAAAAACAAAACTAACAAAAGGAACAAGATTAGACGGAATCCTCCGGCAGTTCTTGGTTTGATTGGGTTTCGGTATTAGTTCCGATTTGTAAAAAAGGTTTCATTAAGACTTGTTGATGTATTCCTTCGACATTTTTGATGAGTTACTGGGTTCCATAAACCTATGATTCGACCATTTAATGATCGTTCACGTAAAGTAAATTCACTATCTTAAATAAAACAAAAAGGATAGATAATTATTAATGTGCAAGCTGTTATTTTATTAATCCAAGCGAAGTCCATTATTAATGTGCAAGCGATTATATTATTAACCTAAGCGAATTCCATTATTAATGTGCAGGCTATTATATTATCAACCTAAACGAAGTCCATTATTAATGTGTAGGCTATTATATTATTTATCCAAGCGAAGATCATTATTAATTAATCTTTGTAGTATAATTAGTCCACTCAGATCGTTTATCAGAGAAAGTATGTTTACGAATAAGTTCGCGTTAAGATAAAAAAGTTCATTGTGACAACAACGTGTATGCATTAAAAAAAATCTCTCACTGTTACCATACAGTGTTTACGATCATTCTGACTGATAAACTTAAGTTTGTTTGTTTGTTTCTATTATATTTGAAAAGTAAAAGTTTTTCTTTAGATGAGTGTCACAAGAATGTATTTCCAACAGCATTGAATCACTAAAGTAAGGAAATAAAAGTAAATTATGAATGATGTTAGTGTCTCTGTAATAATTCTTAATCTGGTCTTTACAGTTTCGAGAAGCATTGTGCGATCGTACTACAAGTCTACTGTGATTGTGTGGTTACAAATTCATAGAATTATAAGAATGGTGGTGATTCCGGTTTTTTATATTATGTCACGACGCAGCGAGCTTTTAAAATATTCCAGATTAACTTGTAATATTTTCTGTTGTATTTGAGACTGCTTCATAAATAATCATCACCTGATAGTTAAATCTCAAGGTTTGAACACAGATATTTTTGCAACTGTCTTTTCAGTAAAAATAAATAAAAACTAGTAAAACATCTAGAATATTCCTTTTTAGTTTATGTAAAACAAAACCACAAATTAATCTTGCATTACACCAGGCAACAAAATTTGTTTTCTCTGCTACTAGGAAAAAATGCAACTGTTTCTGAAGAAACTGACTATGTTGATTCAAAAAATCACGTTGAAAATTACCAATCACCCTAGTTTTCGAGTTGTGATAGATTTATTTAAAAAAATACTTTGATGGCAGCTTTGGTAAATTGGAACTTTTGTCTCTGGACCTAATAAATACCATTGTTGTAAACGAAAGCCAAAACGTTCCCTTTGTTGCTTTGATAGAGATAAGTCACAAATCAGATCATTTAGCTCCTCTTGTGTGTTTTTCTTTTAGCAAAGCCACAAAGGCTATCTGCTCAGCTCACCGAGGGGAATCGAACCCCTGATTTTAGCGTTGTAAATCCGGAGACTTACCGCTGTACTAGCGGGGGGTAGCTCCTCTTGTATGGTCAGATGATGTAGTCTATTTTGAGGTGACACAGGAATAGAAGTACCAGATAAAGAGAAAAAAGGATGACCCAATGTATTCTTCCCAGTATAACTCTTCTGTTTGCTTGTGGATGTGACACTGGATGACTATCTCATGAAGTACTGATTTCATTGCAAATACAACATCTGGATATTTAATGTATGTTTAGTTTTGTCTGAGTATCCAGAAACATTAGTTATGCAAAAGTAACAGTCCGTTAAATGATCTTTGAATTCACTTCGTATCATGGAAAATGCAATGATATACTTGTACTCTTCTTATTTATCCACTGTGTCAAGTCAGATGTGCAAACTGTGCAACACACATGTGGAACTCAATGTCTTTTTGGTCACCAGTTTTACACTCAACACAGTGGTAGCAAGTTATCTTTACCTTGAGTGTGATGTTCTTCCTTCATGAAACTTAAATATATTTTCTGCAAATTTAGCAGAAACATTTTAGGTGATTCGTGGTCTTTTATATTTTACTTGAGCTGGAGTCAGCCAGCATTTCGAATTATTTTCTAAAAATAAACATAAAATAATTTGGTTCCTATCCATTAAATAGTCCAAATAAACTTAAGTTTACAACATAAACCTATTGTATTGAATTGATTTTACGATATTTCATAGTGCTGATAAAATATTGAGACATTATAGCAACTCAAAATCTAGAGGTGATGGACAAATCATGACTACAGTTGTGAAATGAACATCATCAAATTAGACAGCGCCACTTAAGTTTTCTCCATTAACAAATTTTGTTATTGTCCAGTGTTGTGAGTGATTAAAGCGTTAATTATCATCACAGTTACCACCAACAGAATTAAACTTGGATTATGAATATTGTTTGTTTGTTTTCAAATTTCGCGCAAAGCTACTCAAGGGCTATCTGCGCTAGCCGTCCTTAACTTAACAGTGTAAGACTAGAGGAAAAAAACTAGTCATCACCACCCACCGCCAACTCTTGGGCTACTCTTTCACCAACAATTAGTGGGGTTGACCGTCACATTATAACAACCCCACGGATGAAAGCCCGCGACACTCAGATTACGAGTCGAACGCCTTAACCCTCCTGGCCATGTCGGGCCAGATTATGCGTCAGTAAGGCGTTAATTATCATAACAATTACTATGAAAAGAATTAAACTTGGATTATTAATGAGTGGAATGTTAATGTGAAATATCATCACGACAACCGCATGAACGAAACTTGGGTTATGAATCAGTGTGTTAAATCTAAATGATAATGTTTCAAATTATTGGCAAGCTGTTGTTAATTTTTAGGCAATTCTGATAAATTATTCTGAAGAATTTGAATAAAAATCAGTTAAATATTATTAATTTGATATTTCATTTGTTTGTTTGCTGTAAAGCATAAAGCTACGCAATGGACCGACCATCCCACCGCGGATATCGAAACTCAATTCCTAGCGTTTATAATCTCGCTGAACCACCGAAGAGATAGACATTATTTCTAAAGTGTTGGTTCCTGATGTAGGTTTTGGTCGTATAAAGATTTTCCAAATTTTTTTTTCATTTTTGTAATGGAATTAACCATAAAACTCATAGTTGCACATTGACACTTAGTGGTAATAAAAATGATCTTTCGCATAAAAGCGGACTTGAACTCGACTAAGTCTTATAGTAGCCAACATTAAATTTATTGTGTTGCCTCATAGGTTTAGAAGACAAATTAAGTTTGTGTGTGGAAGGGGGGAGGGAGAGTAAGGTCTGTTTCAACAGGTGAAGTGAGATAATGTAATGTGCCCACAAGGCTGGAGTGCAGGGCTTGCTCTAGGGTCCTGGACTATCTTGGTTTTAGACTAAATTTTATAAATACACCTATTTGACCTGAGAGTAATTTCTTAATTTTGATGTTCTTGTACTGGGACAGGTTGAAAAGTGAGGGGCCCATCCCCCTCCTACGCCACTGTGCCTTTAATACTTTATTATAGGCAACTAACTATCAATTCTTGTGAAATATTGATAATAATTCAGAAAATTTAAACTGAAAGAACTATTTTCTGTTATGTACAGTAGGGTCTAGTTGGCATTCTGATGGAGCTCTTGATTTTGGAGCTAGCGAGTGAGGCTTGCGACCGCTCGAAATTACAAAATACTTTCTGCTCTCTAAACTGTGGGTCAATCTCTTATTGTGGAAATGTGGGTGATAGAATGCTCCTGAACTTCAATCCTTCTCATGGTCATTAGTCTGAAATTAGGAAGACGGTAGAGTTCCTTAATAGGCTTGCCGTAAATACATGTTACTTTTATAGATAAAATTAAATAGTACAATTTCCTTAAGTTTTGATAACAGACGTTGATGTTATGTATATGAAAAGAGAACAGTTATTAATAATTAAAACGAGACGCATGCAAAACGTAACTAATATCTTGAAATTTTTTAGTTTTATCTGATGACAGACACGAAAACTTTTAAATTATGAAACGAGTCTAAGGAAGGCTTGTTCTTAGAAAAAAAAAGCTTTATGTAGCATAAGTTTAATTAATTCATAGCAAGAAGATAAATACATTATTTATTTTTAACTAAATAAATTATTTTTAATGATTATTAAGAGAACTGTTTGGAAAGATGTATAATTTGAAATTTAAATTATCAATGTCAAACACAAGCACGTTCTCATGATATTTTTATTAAATTCCTCGATTCATTTATTAAGTAATTCTCATTGTGTAGAGGGCTTCCATTAATATCCCGATGGCATGTTTATTACCTATAACAAGTTTAAATCATTTGTTATTTCTCCAAGTTTCAATTTTTTTTATTTTTTTTTTTGCTGCTTTAATGATCCAGGTGATGGTATCAGGTATTTGAAATGACATTTTCGTTTTACCTCTATCTTATAGTACTTAATAAAGAAAGTCTTACCTAAGCCTATGTTTTGCAAGACTGTTGGTATTACCTAATCAAGATAGTTTCACCTAAGCCTAACTTTTACAATGCTGTTGGTATTAACTAATAAAGATAATTTCACCTAAGCCGAACGTTTCATAAAAAAATTAAATAAGACTTGCATTTTTAACTGTTTCTTCCTTCAGTAACGAAACTTATAACCATGAACTTTGCTGTAAACCTGGTTCGAATAGTATGCTACAAAAACGGAGTAAAGAGTCGCAATTGCTCCAGTAAATAAGTATTTAAAACAAAAATGAGGTTGCGTGTATGTACCTCAAAAACAATAAGCAAGTAATGCAGGATCTTATCAGTAGAAATAGCCCAATGAAACCGTAAAAACTTCTTTTAAAGCAGTTGTTTCTGTATCATAAAGTGTGGATTGTGTATACAGTATTAGTGTTTACAACATACAACTATTGCCATAGAATCGGATTTCAATGGCAGCATTTACAGCAATAAGTAATCGTTATAAGATCGAGAATTTTGTGTAAATACACTTACATTAATCAAGTAAAGAATTCATTCACAAAATGACGTCTCGCTAGAAAGGAGACAACGAATAAACCGTTTAGAATATGTGTGTTTTTCTTAAATTATATACAAACCTCATAAACACAAAATCTTATTGTTTGCTTAAAATATCTCGTTACGAAAACAACCAAATGTAAAAAACGTCAATGACAAATTATTCACTTTTAAATTCCTCTTATTAGGTAAGTAAAATGAAGGTTTATTGTTAATACAAGAAAATTATTTAAACGGCTGTTTCTTGAAGTATACGTTACGCAGCTTCGTTTCTAATTTTCTATGTTATTTAAGATAACCCCTGAAACAAAGCCGCTTTAATGATTGTGATAAACTTTATCAAGTGTTTATCTTATTAGATTAACGGGAGTTAAGTGGCATTCTTGAAATTCTGATATTCCTCGAGCAGTCAGAAAATATGAGTGACAGAGTTACTTTAATATGTTTACGGTTGGCGTGGTTTCCACGTGAGCTAAGAACTGCTTTCCAGGCTAGATGGAGTTTTGATAATAAAGTATCATTTCTAATTCAGTTTTGGATAATCCTAACATTTAGTGGATTGTGTAAATACGCTATCTTTATCATACCATATTTACCATATTATCTTTACTAAGCAGCTTACTATACCATCTTACCTTACTATCTTCACCAAGTCACTTTTACTATATCATCTTTACCATGCTATATTCAGTAAGCCATCTTTACCATACCATCTTTATCATGCCATCATTGCTATGCCATCTTTACTATATCATCATTACTATTGTTTCTTTACTATACCATTTACCATGCCACATTTATTAAGCCATCTTTACTATATTATCCTTACCATGCTATCTTTACTGGGCCATCTTTACCATGCTATCTTTACTAAGCCATTTTTACTATACCATCTATACCATGTGCGTTTTTAACCTCATTATCAAAGTTACAAGAATGAAATAGTTTAAATATCTTAAAAAAACCCACAAAATAAGGCAACTGTGTAACAAAGTGCTATAAAGAAAACGGCTGTAGTTCACAAAACGTCCAGCCCTGTACTGAACACTTTGATTCTCTTAGGCCATACTTGTATTCCGGGCTTTGTACCTCTTTATAAGAAGATGTGTCTTAAAAGGTCCAGCCCCGTACTGAAAATGACTGCTTACACAAAATTTTACAAGATAAAACTAAAACGTGGTTTGGATGTCAATTGTGTTCCTGCTTCATAGCAGTAAAATGTTAAATTCCAATAAGATCCTCTCTCATTTTGGATAACAGTCACCATACAGACATTTAGGTTAAAATATGTTAAAGCTACCTAAGTTAAGAAACGTCAAACAAACACTTCCAAAAGCATGTGAAAGGTTTACCTGTGAAACATTAGAGGTTCACTTGGTGACTGATACTGATGGTATTAATATTGTAAGTCACGTCTGAATCTGATTGAGAAGCTCAATATTAGCCACATTGAGTTATAGTGTGACTCTACGTCATCGTGAGAATTGGTGGCATCTTTTATCAAATAATGTAATGGTAAACAGAAATGTGAGAGTTTTCCGTTTTGAATTTTGTGCAAAGCTACACGAGGGCTATCTGCGCTAGCCATCCCTAATTTAGCAGTGTAAGACGAGAGAGAAGGCAGCTAGCTAGTCATCACCACCTATTGGCAACTATTGGGCTACTCTTTTACCAACGAATAGTGAGATCGGCCGTAACATTATAACGCCCCCACGGCTGAAAGGGCGAGTATGTTTGGTGTGACGGGGATTCGAACCCGCGACCCTCAGATTACGAGTCGAGTGCCCTAGCTACCTGACCATGGCGGGTCCGAATTCTGAGAGAAATTAGAAACTACAACTAAACCATTTAAAAGCGTTCTTCGTAATGTTGGATATTTGTTTGACACACATATATATAAGAACATATTCCGATTATGTATCATGCGTTTCGCATAATGACAACAGACATATTTTTGTTATTAATCTTATTATTTCTGTTTGGACAAATCTTGCCAGTAGGACATTAACATGAAGCACTAATTTACCTTTAACTAATTAATAAATACGTCTTAAAGTTGGAATAAAACACTTTTCTTTGACTGATTAGGTAGCACAATAAAACACGATTGTCGACACATAATCTTTGACCTCGAGAATTTGGTGAAAAATTGTGTATTTGTATTCATGGTTAATTTATTCAGTATATATTCTCTCCCCCCCCCCTGCTGGTACAGCGGTAAGACTTACAACCCTAAAATCGGTGAACTCAGTAGATAGCCTAATGTGGCTTTGCTATATGAAAACACACACACACTCCTTATACATCCACTACAAAAAAATGTTTAATACGTATTTATCTAGTAGGCTTCATAACTAGAGGAAATTGTATAATCTAAGGAAACTCATGCATCAACATTGATAAAAAAATTAATAAACACGAGGTAAAATGCGTAACATCCGGTTAACCTTTAATCTTTGGCCTTGACAGGTCAAACTTGTTTATAGAAGCTGTTTTATTCCATGTTTAAAGGAGAAGATAACTTTTTTTACATATATTTTATGATTCTTGTTAAATGTTTAAACACTGTCTTAATAGTGACGACAAAGGGAACTTTCAAAAACATCATAAAATGAGTTAAGTTAATTACAATGGAAATATTTTGAAGTTACAGCACGAATGTTTGTAGTTTTTTATAGGAGGCCATAATGTATCTAGTTTAAAAAATCATTTGTTTCTCTGCCTGTTCTAATACACAGAATCTTTATCCAAGGATTACTAATTTTCTGCTTAAACTATACTTCATATAGCATTATTTATCTATTTAGGACCGATTAGGTTAAAATGTTAACTCTCTGCTTTAGTCACACGTTTTTAAATAATTCCAGCGTATTTATTATTATTATTATTTTACTGTTTATTGAAATCTATTTAAGTTATTAAATTAACTTCTAGCTCTAGCTAACCGTTATTCTACGTCTAATTAGGTTAATGCCTTTTTCTCCTGGGAGTACTTAGGGTAACATTATACTCAAGGATTACAGGATATAATATTAACCTGTTAGCGGCTAAACAGTTTTTTATCCGATATTAGTAGCTTTTATGATTATTCTTGTATTCTTTTATAATTATTCCTGCATTGGTAACTTTTATGATTATTCTTCAGAAACACTGAGCAGGAAATGCAGAATATCATTAGTAGGTATCGTCCAAGAAAACCGTAAAAACGTCTTTTAAAACAGTTGTTTCTATATCATAAAGCATTGAAAGAAAGGTCGATGCTTTATTCTGTTTGATGAACCTACCTACATATTTATAGAATTAGGAACTTGACTCAGTTACATCTGTCTTGGCAAAGAGATGATCGTGTCTTGTTTCATTACGTGAAAGGGCCTTAGTTAAGAGACCCTGACGTCACATTGCTTATTTTTCAGATCATGTACCTTCATCTGTTCACTTTATGGTGATTTTTAATAGTACAAATAAATCAAGATGGATTTCACATTTCTAAGTAGAGCTCAATGCTCTGATAGAAATCTTCTGGGAAGGGAACGTTGAGCGAGAAGTCAAGAAACCACAGAAACCACGTGTGGCAATGGTTCAAGAATCACGACTGATTTATTCAATGTCATATTACATTTAAACCCTTCAAAGTAATGAACCCATGTTAAACATAGGGCTTGCCACATAGCGTGACTGCAACAGTCACATCGTTGGAAGACCTGTTAGTCAAGCCATTTATTTACAGATGTTTTTTAAATTTTGGTTGTCACGAGTGGAGATTTTAATACTAAGTCAAGAGTCTATAAAAACAAGAAAAATGAATCGTTGAAGCAAGAAATATAAAGACATTGGGAGACAGCATTAAACCAGTTCAGACAGGCCACCTAGTGGAAGAAATAATTAGTTATTAGACACATACACAGATTCAAAGTGTCCGCTCTTTGGGGGAGGGAGAAGGAAGGAAGGACGTTGGTGTGAAATAACATTGTCAGTCATATGTGACTACTCCTCCAGAAAGGAGCAAACCAATATGTTTATTTGTTTTTAATTTTGTTCAAAGCTTCACGAAGTCTATCTGCGATAGCCATCCCTAATTTAGCAGTGAAAGACCAGAGGGAAGGCAGCTAGTCACCATCACCCACCGCTAAAACGTGGGTTACTCTTTTACCAACGAATGGTGAGATTGACCGTCACATTATAACGCCCCCACGGCTGAAAAGGCGAGCATGTTTGATGTGAGGAAGATTCGAAGTCGCGACTCTCAGATTACGAATCGAGCTTCCTAACCACCTCGCCCTGCCGTGCCCAGGAGCAACAGAGAAGTTAGTGCTGTTGACTAGTTGCCTTCTCTCTAATCTGTCAGGTGAAGATAACGGACGATAGTCCTTGTGTAGCTTTAGGCAAAGAAATCTTAACTAACAAGTGTCTGCAAATGTCACCGTTTATCCAACTGTTAAATAGTCAACTGTAGTGATATAGTCCTTGGCCCTTGGGTTAATCTATTGGCTTGCTTTACCATGGACTTATGTGATAACTAACAGGGAATCCTCAGCTTAATTAACCCTAAGTTGTTCCATATAGTTGATACACAACATTATTTAACACACATAAGTATTTAGAGACCTGAGATTTTGCCAGTTATTTCCTTCGTCGTTTTCTAAACAAATATCTATGGATATGTATTCATAATAATGAAAATTACTTTATAGACACCATTCTGTATATGCCTGCATAGTTTAAGCCTATTTTAGTCTCATTATATATTATATTTTACTCATATATTTATAAACAAAGGTTTGTGTACATACAGCCAACCATACACAATAATGGCGACAGGTGACACTTTAACAGAGAAGTGCTTTTGAGACACAATAGACTCGTACTTCTCGACTTTAACCATTTTTTTGGTCGTTAATTGAAAGGGTGGCCCAACAATTTGTTGTCTTCACCATAACACTGAGCAAAGTAAACAAGACTAGGTAATTACTATCACCTCCTTAGTCAGACTTAGAGGCGATAATCACATAAACATCATTAAAATATTGGCTGTTCAGGTGGTAAACAACTTCCAATCCCAACCTACAAATGCTTATTGAACCAATAAATAATATTCGTGCAAGAACTTGCAACAACAACAACAACAATCCACGATGATAAACATTCACTGTGACGATTAGCATAAATCGTTCGTTGTTTGTGTTGTGCCTGCACAATGGGCTGTCTGCGTTGTACTCAATGCAGATATCGAACTTCGAATTTTAGCATGGTAAGGTTCGGGCTTACCTTGGAGCCATCGGGGAGTAGCTGATTTGAAATTGTTTGTTTGTTTTTTGAATTTCGCGCAAAGCTACTCGAGGGCTATCTGCGCTAGCCGTCCCTAATTTAGCAGTGTAAGACTAGAGGGAAGGCAGTTAATCATCAACACCCACCACCAACTCTTGGGCTACTCTTTCACCAACGAATAGTGGGATTTACCGTCACTTTATAACGCTCCCACGGCTGAACCTGCGACCCTCGGATTACGAGTCGAACGTCTTAACCACCTGGCCATGCCGTGGCCCCTGATTTGAAATAATTGAAAAAAATATAAATTGATTAAATTCATTTTCTTCTTGGGAATTTTTTGATTTGAATTAAACACATAGCTACACGATGGGCTGTGTGTGCTCTGCCCACCATGTGTATCGAAACCCAGTTCCTAGCAGTGTGAGTCCGCAGCATTCCGCTGTGCTACTGGAGGGCTATTCTCAGGGATAACTAAATATGGGACCACCCTGTAGTTAATAGCGACAACAGTGGCATGCATGCATTACTTTCAACAGCTGTAGATGAGTGTGGATTTTTCTTTTAAACTAACAACCCGCTGATATTTAATCATACCTTTTCACCGCTCGAGAAAGAGCAACCGCACGTGCATCTAATCTTGTTTTGTTTTAATCTAATTATACAGTTTTTACATTAACTGCACTTACGATGTTTTTCTCACTATGCTATTCCAGGCATGACCTACCCTGGAACATGACATGCCTTCGGGGTCGATATGTATGTTTGGAAGAATTTCGAATATATCAGAAGTTTTGCTTAAAACAAAAGAAGCCATCAGTCAAACGACTCCAGACACGATTGTTAATACCCACTCTCAGTAATTAAATCCTACTGTAATCTTTATTCCGGTTAATGTAACAAAAAATTGATAGTTAGAATTCCGCCCGTATTTGCTACAGACGACAAGCAGTATTAACTAGACGTAATGTTTGATATCCAAACAGGTTTGAATGCGACATCTGAGAACTTGCTTTTTTTGCGTATATTATGTTCATCTGCATGTGTTTAAATTGTAAAAGTGAGAGTCGGTGGTTAGTGTATTGGACTGTGGAGGAAGTTAGAGCTTTAAAAGGTATATTTTAAAGAGAATATTGAGTTTAATGGTTGGCGTGATAGGAGTGTGAATCTGGAAATTCATGATTCGCAACCCGTTTGTGGGGCTGTGAGGGCTCTATAAGAGTTGTTTGAAGTTAAGCACAAAGCTACACGATGAGCTATCTGTGCTCTGCCCATCATCGTGTATTGAAACCCGGTTTCTAGCGTTGTAATTCCTCAGACATACCGCCGTGCCACTAGGAAGACGCGCTATAAGAGTAACAGTAAGAACCAACTATTTGATTAGACGGAGGAAAGAGTTGGCTCTGGGTACTCTTAACTAGTTTCCTACCCTCCAGTCTATCAGGTCAAAATTAGGGACAGCCTTTGTATAACTTTTTACGAAACTCTGAAACAAACAAGTAAAAAACTTAACTTGTTCCAACTATTATATAACGTTCTTAAATATTAAAACCTAAGAAGTGAGTTTGGTGGAGATGGAGGTGTTACGATGGTGATGAACAAGTAATTACGAGTTATACGTTACATTGAAACAGTTTGGTCATTGTTGACGATATAAGGTTTCATTGGATTACCAAAATATAAACAGTTTATTTGTCTAATGTTTAGGTTGATTTATTTTAAAGGGAACTGAACATTCTGTTACACATAGAAAAGAGAGATATTCTGTTATCATTTGAACTTTGTGTTTCACTCTAAGGAAGTTGAATGTACTACATAGAATTTAAATATTTAATAATATTCATAAGCTGAAAAAAAGTTTTTGTTTATGGACATTTTATTAAACTATATTACCATAAGTTCAAGCTTTTAACCTCTGACCCGTGGGGGCGTTATAATGTGCGGTCAATCCCACTATTCGTTGGTAAAAGAGTAGCCCAAGAGTTGGCGGTGGGTGGTGATGACTAGCTGCCTTCCCTCTAGTCTTACACTGCTAAATTAGGGACGGCTAGCACAGATAGCCCTCGTGTAGCTTTGTGCGAAATTAAAAAAAACAAAACAAATTTTAACCTATGACACTCCAAAAACTCAATACGTTACCTAAGTGACGCCGTATTTATTATAAAAACAAGATAAAAGCAAATTTTCCAATGGCACATTTATCCTCTAAGTTTATATCCTAAAGGTTAAATCACTTATAGGTAAAACAATTTCTGGTCTGTTAAACAAAAAAAAGAAGAGAAGAAAATTATATTTGTGTTATCAGTTTGTCAAATAAAGTTTGGTTTAACAACTATTTTAAACAGTTTTGATTGGTTGGTTGTTTCTGAATCTGGTGCAAAGCTACTCGAGGGCTATCTGCGCTAGCAGTCTCTAATTTGGCAGTGTAAGACTAGAGGGCAGGCAGCTAGTCATCACCACCCACCGCCAACTCTTGGGCTACTCTTTTACTAACGAATAGTGTGATTGATGGTAACATTATAACGCCCCCACGGCTGAAAGGGGGAGCATGTTTGGTACGACCGGGCTTCGAACGTTTAAAATATGTGACAGATACATTAAAATGTATTTATATTTCAAAGTTAAAGTCCGTATGAAAAACTTCTGAAGAATATAAGTCCATCCCTAGCCTCGGCAAACGAAACTTGAACGGACATAATAATGCTTTTTTTGTTTTTGAATTTCGCGCAAAGCTACTCGACCTACGGATTAGGAGTCGAACGTATTAACCCACCTGGCCATGCCGGGCACAGCACAGTAAAACGCACCTCTGAGTTACAAATAACTGAATTTTTCTTTCTAGAAATATTAAAACCTTCGTCTTGGAAAATAGTATAATATCATATTAATTCTACATTGCCATGTCGGGGAAATTTCTCGGACAACTGAAGAATAGTGGCTTAGAATTACGTTTTAAATTTCAGTGTGTTTAGGCAAGATTTTAGGAGAATAGTTTAACTTAACAGTAATAAAAAGAGAAAACACTCAGTTTTAAAATAATATCGATTTAGAAGTAATAAAAAGAGAAAACACTCAGTTTTAAAATAATATCGATTTAGAAGTGGTAGAAAATTGTGTTAAACACTTTACACTTGTGGTTTCGAGACAAGAATCCTCAACTGATTGCCTAACCGATTCAGGAATGAAGTTAAAAATAAGATAATATATGGATACTTTTATACATTTATTTAGTTAGTTTATTTAGGCACGCTATAGCTTTAATCGTTGTTAAGTTACGCTTGTTGATTTTAGTTGAACACTAGATGGCGTCTTGGGTAGTTGTGATCGCTACCTTTCATCAGGAGGTCTAAAATAAAATATAATTCCTTTACTGATGTTTCCAGTGATTAAATGGTTCTACAGTGTCCATCTATTCCTTATCTTTTCTTAGAGACACCATTTGGCACTTTGCCAGCTATTTTATTCCATATGAATGTTGATGAAGACCATCCACATTTGCTGCTTAGTGCAGGGAAGGTTGGCATTCTGTCAGTAGAGTCGAGTTAGATTTGATGTGCTGTCAGTCGAATCGAGCTATATTTGATATCTTGTCAGTATAGTCAGGCTAGTACTGACAATATGTCAAAACTGCCAATAAAGTAGAGCCGTCAGTTGTAAGCTTACTTGTACACAACCTGATAGATACGTTCAGATGAAAGGCATTCTGCCTTTGAGTTGAGGTCCAAACACTAATTTTGTGATTGTGTCAATGTCTTTTTATGGATCTTTGCTTTCAGCACTATAAAGAAGAGGTTGCTGCGTGATATCTGTGGGAAACTTGTATTTTCATTCACCAGCTTTTAGCAAAACGTTACTTCACCACACGATTAATGCATGGCCAGATCTTTCATCATCTGTGGTGTGGGTCACAGCTGTGGATATGACGACATGTTGACTGTCCACCACCGCCTTTAAGTTCTGACAGGCCTTTTTAGTTTCATTTTTTTCTTAGTTTTTTACACTTTCTGTTTAGGGTGTTAATTTCTGAAAATCTCAGTTTTGCTAGATGTTTAACTACGTGAGTGTTCCTGAGATCTGATGGAGAAGAATTATTACTGTGAGTGCTGTGTAGTACCTTCCAATCCGTGACACTCTCTTCATATTTATTTTATTTAATATCCATTCTTGATTGGTGTCCGTTATTTCGTGGAGAGCCATGATTCGCCAGCTGAATGTGAAGTTGGCCTATGATGGATAATTTTACTAGTAAGTCTTGTTGGTTTCATGTGACCCTGTTGAAACTTGTGGTTGTATTAGGATGGGATTGGCTGAAATACATCTGTTGATTGGTTTTAAACATATTTTTTTATACATTCCCCGTCTTATTTACTACTGATAATTGGTAATGCACTATCAAGGATGTATCAGATAAGAATAGGGTGAAATATAAGCAACTGACATCATTTAGGTCTGTACCTTGCTGCAACTTTCAGTGCACAGAGAAGTTTAGTCATTATGGTGGCAGTGCAGCTGGTCAAGATGAGATGTCTCTCATAGATTACCAACATAAACTTCAGCGCGTCTTCTGGAGGGATGGCAATACCCACATAGGATGATGACAGTCTTTGTCATTGTTGTTTAGTGTGCAGATCATGGTTGTGGCTTTAACAGGACTGATGAACATGTCTTCGTCATTGTTCACCATGTTAAGAAGTGATTGTTCTTGTTTTAGGTTTCAGATTTGCTAGAGCCTCTGATGTATTCCAGGGCACTCCATCTGTATTTATACCAATCTTAGTAGTTGTTAACCATGCAATTAAGTTAAAGTAACGTTACCGCTTTGCATTACACATTGTTGAATAGGTATAACGTTAGATCTGTTATTTCTCTACACGTTATTAACTTTAAGTAGTAACTGTTATTGTTTGAAGTTAAGCACAAAGCTACACAATGAGCTACCTGTGCTCATTGTGTAGCTTTGTGTTGTTAGCGTTGTAAGTCCGCAGACATACGGCTCTGCCACTGTAAGGGAGCTAACTTGAAGTAACACTTGATACGTCAGTTATTTACACGTTGTTAACTTGAAGTAACGCTTGATAATTTATTATTTCTAACTTTGTTAGCTGTAAACATTATCGTTCTACTTATTCGAAACTCGGATACCATAGTTTCGTCGTACCAGACAGCCCCGGGATACTGGACCGCCGAAAGTATCCCTTGTATATCTACTCCTTTAACTACTTACATGCTAGCGAACTAAATTGTAAAAAGCATAAAGATATAAAGTCTAGGCCTGTGTGAGGAGCCAGTTTATAGCTCTGTTTGTTCGAAGATCTGGTGAAACACTGTTCAGTTAGCAATCGCTAATGATATATTTAAAAATATCAGTGTGTTCTGAACGTTAAGTTAATATTCTAAGTAAACGTTAAATATTTGTCAAATAAGGTTAATATTATAAACAAAATTACAATGTTTCAAGATCAGTCACACAATAATTAAGGAAGTTGACATCGTAAATAAAATCGAGTTCTACGCTACAGGTAATGTGAGTTGTTTCGAGTAAGATATAATTGGCATAGTTTGTCAGAATTCGAGACTGTTAAAAGTGAAGACGTCGGCACTTGAATTACAGGTTTGCAACTTAATGTGGGTGTGCAAACATCTCAAGAAAGGGTGTGAAACAGAAGAGAATCTGACTTAAAGAACGAAGACAAGTTTAGATTTTGTAAATACACAGAAGAGGAAGACAAGTTTAGATTTTGTAAATACACAGAAGAGGAAGACACGTTTTATGTGGAGAAACACTGAAA
Source organism: Tachypleus tridentatus (assembly GCF_004210375.1). Classification (NCBI taxonomy): domain Eukaryota; kingdom Metazoa; phylum Arthropoda; class Merostomata; order Xiphosura; family Limulidae; genus Tachypleus; species Tachypleus tridentatus. The sequence continues at coordinate 259,174,275 of NC_134837.1, read as the reverse complement.
CCTGGTATGTTTCTGTTTTGTTTTTAATCAGTTTCATTTTCAAACTGAGTTCGTGTAATCAGAAGAACATGGGATTTATCCCTGTTCGTGGGGAGGATCGTGTTTGGTAAGCTGGCTTTTTGAATGCTGAACAGTTTAGTTTCATTACTTACCAACTCCCACTTGAACTTTTCCTCCCTAGGTGATTATATTACATCTGTAACAGCCCATGGTGTAAAAGATTCTTTTCTTTTAGGTGTATAGATATAGTGTTAAGCCTATTTATAATAACTTCTACCCCTCTTAGGAATCTTGGGCTTCAACGCCTTACTTTTAAATTAGATAGCCCCCTATAGAGGGCGGCTCGTCTAATACTTTCTTTGATCTCTCTCTCTCAAGAAATAATCAGTCGTTGAGGGTCTCCTACTGTGACGTCATTTATTTCTCAGAGATTGGGCGTGACTTACCTGTCAGGTGAATGTGCTTGTGACACATGCAAAGACAAAGACATGTGTTATTAATTTCAAAAACCAGATTCTCCCCCCTCCCCCTACGTATAAGTACTGATAAGCCAAGAAACGGTTTGAACCTATCTATCCTTGTACTTGAGTAATGTGCGAAGGCGTCCATAACTCGTTTTAAATAGAATAAAATATTTTATTTAATATTTATCAAGCAAAGATATCAATGACCGCTGTCTAAAAAACTGCTTAAAAATAATTGTTAGCTCGTCATGATTCTTGATGAAATATGGTGGTTATTATTATAAAATAAATTAAGTCTTATTCTATTTAGTTTGTACCTAACACTGTTACAGAAAGTACAAGTAAAAAAAGCAAAACAAACTCGAACCAACTTATCCAATCATCTACCAATAAAGTCAAAAACAAACTTTAATTTTGAGCCTATAACGCCTATATCATATCTTATTCTACGCCTTCAATGAATACTGTTTAAATCAGACATTACTTTTTAAACCAATAAACCCCAGGTCAAACCTTATATCTAGTACAAATGTGGCGATCAGAATTTACGTCTTCAATCAATAACATCTCTGCATCACACATTTTAAACTAATGACTTCTAGATTAAACCTTATGTCTTAATCGATAATGTCCAGATCAGAATTTACGTTTTGAATCAGTAATATTCAGATCAGACATTACATTTTGATAAAGTCTAGATCAAACTTTACGTCTTAAATCAATAACACCTAGATAAGACCTCACGTTTGAAATCAGAAACGTCTAGACCAAATTTTACGACTGGAACCATTAGCTTCCAAATCAGAACCTTATTTCATGAATCAAAAACACCTAGATCAGACCTTACATCTTGAACTAATAACTTCTGGAATAGACATTACGTCTTAATCGATAATGCCCAGATCAGAATTTACGTCTTGATTCAGTAACGTCTAAATCATATCCTACGCTTTGAATCAATAATTTACAGAAAAGGGTTTACAACATTATTAACAAACACCTGCACTTTTACTTAAAACAACCGGTAAAATTAGCTTTAACAATTATTACCACAATTACTTGTGTTATCAAAATCAAATACTAAAGGTAATTAATTGTGTCTCCTAAAGCAAAAGTATCGACTAAAAAAAAAACAAGAAGACAATACGTTATTCTCACGTATAGACTAAAGTGTAATATTTAATACCTTGACATAGCCACGAGATTGACTTGGAATAGACTAAAGTGTAATATTTAATACCTTGACATAGCCACGAGATTGACTTGGAATAGACTAAAGTGTAATATTTAATACCTTGACATAGCCACGAGATTGACTTGGAATAGACTAAAGTGTAACATTTAATACCTTGACATAGCCACGAGATTGACTTGGAATAGACTAAAGTGTAATATTTAATACCTTGACATAGCCACGAGATTGACTTGGTATAGATTATAGTGTAACATTTAATAACGTGACATAGTCATGATGTTGGTTTGGTATGGATTATAATGTAACATTTAATTTGTTGACTTGGCTTTGATTAGTGTAACAGTTAACACGTTGACGTAGTCGTGTCATTTAATTGATATAAAGTGTGACATAAAATCTGAAAAAAATATGTAGTGTTGTGTGAATAAAGAAAAGTTGAAATAGTGTGAGATGTGTTAGGTTTAAGCACTAGTGTTTGAAGAGATCTGTGAAGTATTGGTGAAATAAGTACAACTAATAACCCTAAGATCTAACGGTTATAATAAGTACAACTAATAACCCTAAGATCTAACGGTTATAATAAGTACAACTAATAACCCTAAGATCTAACGGTTATAATAAGTACAACTAATAACCCTAAGATCTAACGGTTATAATAAGTACAACTAATAACCCTAAGATCTAACGGTTATAATAAGTACAACTAATAACCCTAAGATCTAACGGTTATAATAAGTACAACTAATAACCCTAAGATCTAACGGTTATAATAAGTAAAACTAATAACCCTAAGATCTAACGGTTATAATAAGTACAACTAATAACCCTAAGATCTAACGGTTATAATAAGTAAAACTAATAACCCTAAGATCTAACGGTTATAATAAGTAAAACTAATAACCCTAAGATCTAACGGTTATAATAAATAAAACTAATAACCCTAAGATCTAACGGTTATAATAAGTAAAACTAATAACCCTAAGATCTAACGGTTATAATAAGTAAAACTAATACGTATAAACATAAAGAATGTACTCAGTAAAAAGTAATACCCCGAATAAATAACAGTTATACTAAATAAAACTAATACTATCAGTACTATACAATAAAACCTAAATAATGTCAAGTATCCCAGTAATGCTTCACAAGTGATAAGTTCAATTTTTCTTGTCATAAGAAATAAGTATTAGATCTGTTACAGTTTGGAACAATAATAACTTAATCTAGTTCTTTGGGGGCTTTATTAAACTATATAATAACAGCCACACAATATCTGTGTTAACACTGATGGATATCTCGTTTTCCTATTGTTTCTTTTTCTTCTGTGAAACACTTTTCAGACTGTAGTCGTTCCTTTATTACTCGGTAGATGTATTTAAAACTTGGTACGGTTATATATTTCTCTAATGCGCCCAGATATTATTTTTTTTTAAGTTTAGGTCTTTTTAAGGATTTTATGGGGTCAAGTGTCAAAGAGTCCAAAAATATATATTTTGGGTTCCTGAGGTCATATTTATAGCGATCAAAATGAAAATTGGCAGAAATTTAAATTTTCATGCGTCCAACATATTGACGTACGAAAAATGTTTGATTTGTCCATCTTGAGCCTTTATAGAGCTCAAGGAAAAGAATAATTTGGTTGGTTGTAGTTGGTGAATTACTCGGCCGTATTTTGACCACTTTACGTGGGATTTGAACAAAAATATATATATATATATACAGTGCCCATACATATATGTACAAAAATATATGGGATATACTAATTTTGAGTCATTTTAAAGAGGGTTCAAAAGGTTAAATAAAATCATAATTTTAAGAGTTTTGGTCAGTGACTTAGCGTTGTTTGGGCCAGTTTACATTGAATATAGTACAAAGATACAGTTCTACAGGCAAAACACATTGACAATAAAAAATGTTGGACTTGCCCATTTTTAATTATTATACGGGTCAAGATGTTACAGTTTATGATTTTTTTATTTTTTTTGTTCAATGTTTTAGCTCGGAATGTAAAATTTGAAGTTTTTCTGAACTATTCATGTGCATGTCAACCAACTGACATGAGACTGGGGACAAAGATATCCCTTTTTGCAAGCAGTGAAAGAGACAGTTTTCGAATTTTCTGCTTTTCTCACAATATTTTCTGTTGTCAACATTGTCCGAACTGAGATTATGTGGCGGAGACATGCTACATTCGCCCGTGGATGTCGGCTTCTTAGTTTGTGATATCCATAACCGACAGCGTATGTCATTTTTTGGTATCATGAATACATAGCAGAACCAACAAAAAACAAACACCAGCCGTAGTTGTGACACAGTATGATGGTAGCATGTAAAGTTATCCTACACTCTGTGGGTTGTTTAGAGCACAGAAACTCAGACTACTCCATTATCCTACACTCTGTGGGTTGTTTAGAGCACAGAAACTCAGACTACTCCAAAGTAAACGTACAACTCTCTTACTGTATCTGTGATCAGGCACATTACAAAGGATGTTCCAAATATAAATACATCAAAACACGAATAGCTAACATACAAAATAACACAAACACACAATACTCTGAAGCAAATAGAACAGGAAGAAAAAAACACCCTTATTATCAAGACCAAAACCTCAATAAACCAAAAACACAAACGAACAGTTTACATCATACGGATGTGTCTAGACAGCACGTAAACGCACTAAAACTCAAGAAACACATAAACAAGGGACGAACACGCAAGCTGTTTGTATTACAACACGAAACGGTAAATGAGGTAAGAGCAGCAGCCAAAAACACGTTTCATGAATTTATAAAACAACAGCGAAACCTTCAGAATGGAGTTGCATCAGATGAATGATAGAACTCGCTATTCAAGACTTTACACCTTTACTTCCTCATGTAATAAATACTATTAGTAGTAAATTTAATAACAACTACATATCTACAGTAGCCATACTAATTAATACGATAATAAGACAGAATAAAGGGACATGACCCTGAAAAGTAAAGTAGAAACAGAGGACCGAAAGAAATTAGCATAAAAAACCAAATATAAAATTAACAATTATCAGTAGTACAGGAAGAGGGTTATAGGTTGAATTAGCATCTGACCTGGCCCTCCCAGGTTTCAAAGACCTAAATACCGATGAGAGAAATGAGCGAGCGAACGTTTCACTAAATACACAACACTTCAGGACAGGTAAATACAAGAAACACAGTAATGGTTGGTCTGGTTTTTGGAATTTCGCACAAAGCTACTCGAGGGCTATCTGTGCTAGCCGTCCCTAATTTAGCAGTGTAAGACTAGAGGGAAGGCAGCTAGTCATCACTACCCACCGCCAACTCTTGGGCTACTCTTTTACCAACGAAAAGTGGGATTGACCGTAACATTATAACGCCCCCACGGCTGGGAGAGCGAGCATGTTTGGCGCGACGGGGATGCGAACCCGCGACCCTCGGATTACGAGTCGCGCGCCTTACGCGCTTGGCCATGCCGGGCCACACACAGTAATGGTTGAAACACCATTAGTCGTTATACACAGCATATACAAGTTAAGCAACCTCAGAAACATACAGCAAGCTCAAACTTAAACAAGTAACCTCAGAAGGATATAGAAAGTTGCCCCAGAAACATAAAATAAGTTCAAACCTAAACTGGGAACCTCAGAAACATATAGCAAAAGTTAAGCAAATAACCTCAGACAAGTTTAACTAGTTCAAAGATAAACAGATAACTTGAGAAACATACAACAAGCTCAGAGATGAACGATTAATCCTTTTAAAATATCGAAAATAACTCATGTAGTTATACCTACACATCTGTAGTAGTTTGAACTTTCTATGGATGTGTAACCAAATTTAGAAATCTGACGAAGTCGACGTTTGAGTGTGTGAAATCTGCTAATTTCGTGACATTGGAAGGCAAGGTCATTTGACGCACGATAAACTTTGGCCCGTTTCTACTCACCACTAATTAACGATAGTATAACAGGTAGCAAACACACGCCTATAACGCTGCTTATGTCGTATGAGAACATACGAATCTGAGTTTAGTTATAAACAATATCTATATCTAACTTGTTAAGTATACTTATATACATTGGTAAGTATGCTTTTAAGTCATGCAGGTTTGTACTATGGTGAGGGAAGTATAGTTTCATACAAATTATGTATTTATCTAGAAGTGGCTCAGTTATGTATATTTTTTCAAAGTTTTACATCTGTGCTTTTAAAATTACGTTTAATTTCACTGTTCCCACGTGCACTAAATATATTGTGTATTTAGTTTACATAAATAAAATCTAGGATATGTCACGTGACCCTTGATTTCTCGAAATAGGAGGAGACAGAAAAGCCAAAATTCATTTTATCCAGATAGAACAGTTCGATTACTGTCTGCTCATTACAATTTTAGCGATGGAGTATTTAGCAATGGTGTGTGTTACGTGAAGCCTTATAAGTGTAGTGAGTGTTGATATAATAAACTTACAGTAAAGACATAGTCTGGAATTACCTAGCCCAGAACCAAGTGAATAAACTTTATCATAAAAGTAAAAATATCTCTTTAATTTTAAACTTAAATCGTTTCTGAATTATGCTATTTTCTGCTATATCACAAACGCTTTTATTATAAAAACAACAACAACAAACGTCTTTAATCAACGGATATAAACATAAAAAATCAACAAATATTTTTACAGTTTGTTGTCTATATATTTTCATTTTATACTGTTGTGCATAGAGTAACAACAATATTAAGCTGTCGAACATATTGTTGCAAAAACACACCGGCTTTTCTATATATATTAGTCATTGTTATTATAACTGGTTATTACCAATAATTACTGTATAAATACACTACGAGTTTATTTAATAAATTATCTTAATTTTGATTGGTTACCAAATGAATTTATCTACATTTGACTGCACTTTTCTACGTCATTAATGATAAAGCTTTATTTCACAATATTTGTTTATTTCTCCCTATTATGAAATGTGAGGTTAGATTATATTATGGAGTAGGGGTGGTACTATTTACCCCGTCATATTTCATTGGCCATACGCTTAGTTGTCAATAAACTCTGGTTAATGACCTAACAACACGTGCATGTTTATACGATTTCGCGATATTTCAAGGAATTCAGAAAACACTGCAGTGAAACGAATTTAATTAGTGATAAACCCAGGAATAAGCTAGAGATAGAAAACAATTTGTCGCTGTCAGATTCCCTCTGCAATATCCATGCTCATTCTGTCAAGCGATCGTAGAGCGAGATTTCGCCCAGGCAAAGTGGTTCCCTTAGCAACCTACCGTGTAGCGCGAAAGGTTACGGGTCACGCGCGCACCAAGCCATTGCTTAGTTTTAATATTCATATTTTATATCATTACTATCGCTCGTTTAATCGTTTTCACCAAACTTAAGTTATCTTTGTTCGAGTTAACTTATCACTCCGTGGTGGGTGCAGTAATTTAGTTAATCCCCGGGTCTCAGGCTTTTGTTTGGAACCAGTGCTTCAACTATGTAGTTACCAACTCAGAGGAATTCCTGTTGGCATGGCAACAAGCAAATAACCTGGATTCTTTTTCGACGCTCGTCTAAAAATAGATACACGTCATCTTAGAGGATTACATATAGTTTGACACGCAGCACGGTCGAACTGTAATACAGTACCGCAGGAAACGACGCTTGTATGAGGTTCCACCATATGCCGTTAGGGAGACAGAGAAACAAGCATTGAGGTCGTTACGTTTCCAGTCGTTAATTTCCAAAGACGTTTTCAAGAAGAAACAAAACTACACGGATTGACTTTTTTAAAACTGAATTTCATTTAAATTTAGACGCTGTGAAAAACATATGAGTTTTTAAACGTTTCAGTTTGCAATTAGTAATAATTAACTGTATATTTCTTGTCGTTTAAAGACAAAACACTGGTACGTATATACACACACATATGTAATAAAACGTTCAATAATTTTGTAAACAAATCCTTTCTTATTATAAATTCATTGTTTCCTACGCTATCATCACTACCCTTCAGCACTTTAAAAAGAAACATGATAAATAAATACACATAATCACTGTACCAGTTGGAGAACAAATCAGAGAGATGTAAACCTGGGAAAAGATAACTAATTAAACGAATATTATAAAAAGGGGTGACTTAAGTCCCGTGATTTAGTGTGAGTCGTCTCACAGTAAAGATTACGTAGCTATGAAATCTACGTATGCTCACGCGCAAAAGAAAAAAAAAACAACTCAAATATTATTAACCGTTTCAATGTCAATCACATAATATAAACAGCAGTATTCCAGTATGTCCAATATCTCGTGTATTAATCGATTAATTAGAAGAGAAAAGCAACTTTTAACAGGTTAAATAAAACTATTTTGAGTAAAACGTGATTAATATGATATTTTACAGTATTTAAAAAAAAATAACTTTATACATATCTGTGTATTCAGATTCAAAATGTTTTGATTGGACATATTTTTTCATAGACAAACAACTAAGTAATATTGACCGATCTTAGTATATCTATAAATTGGTCATGCTGGATTTTTATAACTGGTTTTTACCCAGATACTTCCGTTACGTCTACTATTAAATACAATATTCGAAGTACCAAAAGGTGTTAAGTATTTTAAAACGCGGCCTGGTATGGGCAGGTGGATAAGGCACTCGACTCGCAATTTGATAGTCGCAGGTTCGAATCCCAGTTACACCAAACATGCTCGCCATTTCAGCCGTAGAGACGTTATAATGTAACCGTCAATTCCACTCTTCGTTGGTAAAACATTAGTCCCAAAGTTGGCGGTGGGTGTTGATGGCTAGCTGCCTTCACTCTATTCTCACACTACTAAATTAGGGACGTCTAGCGCAGATAGCCCTCGTGTAGCTTTACGCGAAATTCAAAAAACAAACATTTTAAATCGTGTATCTATTTCTCCAACCAGAAGCGTGTGACATGGAAATTATAATAAAATTCCTCTATTAATTTCTTATTAAATTTTATTTTGACAAGATATCTACTTATATCCAGAGTGTAGCAGCACAGAGCCAGAAAAACAAAACAATATAACATGCCAAATATGTTTTAACACGTGCCTCTGGATATAAGTAAAATTTTGTTTTTATTATTTTACTTTGACGGTTGGATCTACGGGAAGTCTACTTCGTAAATCATAGTGAGGACAATAAAATCAGACGACCTTTTATACAGTAACAGAACACCAATTAAAAGGAAATAACGCTATAAAACCTCATAATATTAGGATTCCTTAAAAGGAACAAATAAGTAATGAAACGTTTCAAGGAACAGTCATTTTCAGATTAACAGACAACTTATAATGGAGTCTCGAATCCACTAAAATAGCAGATACTGTCACTAAAACGTCACATTAGTCCTTTCAGTTCTATCAGTGAGATTGTTATATCAACAGAAAGGGTCTCATTATGGCGACACAAAAAAAAAAAACATATTATTTCATTCACTCAAAAACCCTGGACCGAGAATAGCGTAATTCTTGAAGTTTAGTGTTCAGATGCGACACCATAATATTGAAACTTAGTATGTAAATAGTTTAGTTATAACGTCATCTACATGTCTGTCTATAGTATATAGGCTCAACCGAGTTACTTAGGTACTGTTATGCCTATAAAATTATGGATTTTCAATGAAATATATAAAGTATTTTAGTTTTAACATATCATAAAGTAATAGCTCAGCTTACATACTTTTATGTATTAAATCGTCTCATTTTTAAGCCTGAGTTATTAGTTCAAATCATTTAGATTGTTTTGTTTGTTGTTTGTGTTTTGGAATTTCGCACAAAGCTACTCTAGGGCTATCTGTGCTAGCCGTCCCTAATTTAGCAGTGTAAGACTAGAGGGAAGGCAGCTGGTCATCACCACCCACCGCCATCTCTTGGGCTACTCTTTTACAAACGAAAAGTGGGATTGACCGTCACATTATAATGCCCTCACGACTGAAAGGGCGAGCATGTTTGGTGCTACCGGGATTCGAACCCTCGACCCTCGGATTATGAGTCGAACGTCTTAACACACTTGGCCATGCCGTGCCGATTCAGAAAAGAGGAACATGTAAAAATTTCAAGACGGTAAAACCATCGCAGGCGTGTGCTATTTATACGAACCGAATTATTTACACAGAATAATACATTTAGTGATTTAAGGCACATTTATTGACTTGTAGACCTAACAACTTGTAGAAAATACTTTATTCAATAATATAATTCTATGAACGGGATATAACAGACGAACTTGGACTAATAATAAGCTGGTGAACAATGATTTATGAGCATAATAAAGTTTTTTTATTGGGGTTGTTTTTTTTGGGGAGACATGCTACACGTTTCGACAAAGCATTGGTTTGTCTTCACATATGAAATGATACCGTAATGAGACAAAATATTTAAATATATTCATATACAACTTGGAATCTCCTTATTGTTACAGTTATCAAAGAAACCAAAATGACATTTGATTAACTGTATTATACAGAAAGAAGTTTGCCTTTGCGAAAGTTATCTTTTTGGGCAAAATGTAATCGTCCGCCATTTTGATTCTGTCGACTCCATTAACCTGAAAACGATATATTGGCATTTTATTACTAATTTTGATAAATAATCTTGCTAATCTTCCTTTCTAAATCGGATTGATATGACTTTGATATTAAAAAAATGTACAAATATATTCAGTGTAATAGATAGTTCATTATTTCAATTATAGTATCATATTTAATAGGCTTAGCTTAAAGAGACATAGATGACGTTCTGGTTTAGCTTAGCGCACACTCAGATGTAAAGGATTCAAATATTATTATTCTTGTAACACATAAATTATGTCTACTTACTAAAGCTAACAACTCAAACATACAAGATTACTCATGATTTAACCTAAAATACAACAATTTCAATGCAGTTCTAACTGTTGAGCTCAACAAAAAAAAAAAGGTTTTTACAGGGGTTAATTTGAAAAACTTATTCGTATAAAATAAGTGTGAGTGATTCAGAATGAAACACAAACGGTTTATTTGTTTCTAAACTCAAAGCCACACACAAAGAGCTATTTGTGCATTGTTTGCCACGGATACTGACAACCGATTTTCAGTAGTATAAGTTCGCAAACATTCCGCTGTGCCACTAGGGGGCTTTAACAAAAGAAAATAAGTGTGTATTCAAGAATATTCGTTCTGTCAGAGTTCTCATAGGTTTATTATAATTCGTATACTTTCTATCTTAAAGGCGTCCCATAACACTTTAGTCCCAAATTATCCTAGCTTCAAAACATTCTTGCTTCTTAAAATCTTAGTTCCATAACACCATATTACCATATAGTTCTAGCTCCACAACACCAAGAGGGTCAGACACTGATCTGTCTTACACTTAAGATACATTGTATATTCAATACAAAGTAGTTTGTTACAACTAATTTTATCGTTAGCTAAATTGTTTGCAAGAAATATCGAGATTATTGTTTGTTTGTTTGTTTATTTTGGAATTTCGCGCAAAGCCACTCGAGGGCTATCTGCGCTAGCCCATCCCTATTTTAGCAGTGTAAGACTAAAGTGGAGGCAGCTAGTCATCACCATCCACCGCCAGCTCTTGAACTACTCTTTTACCAATGAATAGTGGGATTGACCGTCACATTATAATGCCCCCACGGCTTAAAAGGCGAGCATGTTTGGTGCGACGAGAATTCGAACCCGCGACCCTCGGATTAGGAATCGAACGCCTTAACCTACCTGGCCACGCCGGGCCCTATCGAGATTAAGGCCTTGAATCATAGGGAGCTTAGTTTGGGTACATTTCTCTGAAACCAATTTAAACGTTCACCGTCTTACATGTAAAACTACTCTGTTTGCGAAATAGGTATTACTGAAAAACGTAATATTTTAAAACGTTCAATGTTTTTATGTTTTAGTTAAAGAACTAGTTTCAAACCCGTGAGGTAACACAAAATATTTCCTCTAAAGTATTGTACCGACAGTCGGTACAATATATATATATTGCTAATATATATATTATGATTTGTACAATGTTGTTTACTTGCTGTTCTACCTCTAGTCATTAGTTCAAAATTAGGGTCGATGGCAGACATCTTAGTAGGCTTACCGCAAAGACGAGTAGAAGTTTTATATACTTTTCGATTTTGGCAGACGTAATTTACTATACGAATATTTTCGTCCTTTATAAAGAATTGCCACGAACGACAACACGTTTCAGTAATAAAAAATGAGTCAAACCGACACACAATTTAACTGGCATGTCAGTGCATCACAGCTTTTAGTGGAAGTAAGTGAATAAGTCTTGTCGGCGTTGTATTTTTTCTGACTGAAAGTTGGTCGCGAGCACCATTGATAACCATAACCATCACGTGCACCAATATTTTACTGAAGAATTTAATGAGATTTCTTCACCTGCACTGTTCGATATTTTTATTAAACCTTTTTATTTATTTTAGTGTGTGTGTGTGTATATATATATTTATAACTAAGACAACGTGTTCTGTAGAGGAAGACAGCACCTTACATATAGTTCTCTAACATGCTATCGATGTTTCAAAATATTCCCTACATTTCTTTGTGTTTTATTCACCATTTTTTCACATTTCGTTTTTTAGTTGGTCTCGTCCTATTTTTCCTCTTTCGTCTTTTTTTTTCTCCTGTTGTTTTAAGTTTTCAATACTGTGAACGTTACCCCATGAGACCAACTTCTCCGTCTTGTTTAACTTCGAATACTTTTATAAGACTCCCCCACACACACACACCACTTCCATTATTAAATATATTCCACTTGGTTGTATCCTTTGATCTTCCACTCTTACCACTCTTAGATAAATCCGCAACTAGCAAGTTCTTTCCCCTCCCCTCTGTTGTTGTTGCCGTACAATCATCCCTTTCTTGGTTCTAACGATTCGACATAATTTCTCTACTGTATACTGTAGATCGTAAGCTATGTTAGAGAAAAATGTAAACAAAGATAATTCAAATTATGGTATGGATGAGCTTGTTCACAACTAGATGTTGTATTAAACCACGGTCTTGGTACAGGTATATTGTATTAATTCATGTTCTTGGTACGGTTATGTTGTATTAAACCACGATCATGGTACAGTTATGATGTTTGATGTATTAGACCACGATCATGGTACGGTTATGTTGTTGATTTATTATGGTCCAGCATGGCCAGGTGGGTTAAGGCGTTTGGCCCGTAATCTGAGGGTCGCGGGTTCGAATCCCGTCGCACCAAACATGCTCGCCCTTTCAGCCGTGGGGGCGTTATAATGTGACGGTCAATCTCACTATTTGTTGGTGAAAAGAATAGCCCAAGAGTAGGTGGTGGGTGGTGATGACTAGCTGCCTTCCCTCTAGTCATACAATGCTAAATTTGGGATGGCTAGCGCAGACAGCCCTCGAGTAGCTTTGCGCGAAATTCAAAAAACAAACTTTATATATTCGTGAAATCACAGTATTGATATGTTAATGTCGTTTATTATTTAATTAATATACAGTCACAGTAGAGCTCGGTTTTTCGATGGGTTTATTAAACTAGTTTCTAGATACAACAATTCAGAAGGAAAAAAAACGAATTATTTTAACTAAATGCCACATTTCTTCAACTAATATTACAGAATCAGTTGTGAGAACAGATAATCACTGCACTTACTATCAGCTGCTTTAAGACTTAAGGTGCAATTTACTTGAATACGCAACCTTCCAGTTTATTCCCTTTTCGTTAATTGGGTCTTAGATTTTCTAGAGATTTCTCGTGTTCTATAAAATTCTACGTAAGGCTTAAAAACGGCTCAACTTCAAATTTAACTCTATTACACGTTAAATGATTTCTCCGAAAAATAATCCGTCCCGCAAAGATATTAAATATATCCGTATTTTAATTTCGTGTTTGTTTAAATTTCAAACAACTGTTTGTTTTAGCATAAAATTACGCAATAGACTATTTGAGCTAGAAGAACTGAAGGGATCGAACCTTGAGTTTTAGTATTTATAAGCCCTGAAGTTTGCCAATGAGTAACCAAAAGACACAGTATGCTTTTCCCAGTGAGACAGTAGTAAGTAAACACTAAAATCCAGGGTTCGATTCTCTCAGGTGGACAAATCAGACAGTCCATTGCGGCTTTGCTCTAAAAACAAACACAGACACTCTACATGTATTAAGATTTCACGTCGACAATGTAACAAATTCACCATGTTAATAAACATGTAATGATTTCATACAGTAATATTTAACTAATGTTATTGTTAAAAATATTCTAGTAAATTAAGATTGGTTTGAATTTTCACGCAAAGTTACACGAGGGCTATCTGCGCCAGATGTCCTTAATTAGCAGTGTAAGTCTAGATGGAAGGCAACTAGTTATCACCACCCACCGCCAACTCTTTGGCTGCTCTTTTATCAACGAATTGACCGTCACATTGTAAAGCCCCCACGGCTGAAAGGGCGAACATGTTTGGTATGACGGAGATTCGAACCCATGACCTTCGGATTACGAGTCGAGTGCCTTAACCACCTGGCCATATATTAAGAAATACGAATAAAAAGTAAAACAAAATATATGTATTTCGTCTGATCAGAATACATTTCATGTTTTATAACGAAAATTAGGTATTAGGCATTAAGTAAAACAACATTAACGTAAGTTAGTCTGATGACCAGTATCTTAAAATGAAGAGACACATAGATGAAGGTTTTATAATAGTGAATGAAACAATTATTATAAAACATTTTACTACTATCCCATCAGAAACGACGGATGAGTCTCTATGTGACACGTTATTAAATACCTTGTTTATCTTCAATACAGTAAGAATAGTGTATAGAGTGATTGGCTATTTTAGTTTTTGGACGTGAGATTAAACTCTCCGGTTTTAGTTTCAGGCAGAGTGAGAAACACTTGGTACTGGCGATGAACTTTAACGATCTACAGTTAGATGTCGCTATAAGTTAGCCGGAGTCCGTTTAAAATGGAACCTTCTCACAGGGTTCTGATAAACACGACAACTTATCTCCTTATATGTACGATTTGGCGTTCAAGGTTGCATCTCAAAGGGGAGAAGCGTAACATGGAACAAGGAACAGTAAATACCATTTATTATTTCCTGTGAATTCCCGTGTAAGTATTTATTGATTTCTTCTGTTTGAACGTTTCATAAAAACTACCGCATTGAAACGTTCTATTTACAGATTCAGATAATGTCGTTAGTACATCTCGTAAGGCCTTTGAAAACCCCAGGTAACCTACAAAGCTGACGTCACATGCATCCGCCTTTAGATGACTCCTGGGATTCGATTCCTTTCAAAATGTTTGAAATGGAAATAGGATTTCCAAAGCTTACCTGGCATGTTGTTTTGATACCAAACACACGGATAAGTATCTCTTTCTTTGATGTAAAACATTATGTACAAAGATTACACATTGCGTGAGAGATTTTCTTTGATTTTCAGCTTTTTAGTTTGCACACACTTCTTTATTTCATAAGTTTCTCATTTTTTTTGTATTTTCGTTACTTGAAGACCTTCGCAGATGAACGATTAAAAATAGATTTTTCACTTTCCGAGTGAAAGTATTACCGACATAGTTGACACAGCTTTTCCAACAACAACAACAAAAAGGAACACAGAGTATTCGTGACAAAACTTTGTAGAATGGACGGAAGACTTTCGAAACGCCGTCCGCTACGCTTGTTTCTCCACAACAGCCAGTTGCCGTCCGTTGTACAAAGTTTCATCAAGGGTGACACAGTTAGGCTTAAACCATTTAATAAATATTCAAGAGTAATTTCGCACATGTGACCATAATTTGCATAATCAATTCAAAATTTATATTAACTCTGGTTTACAGATACAAACATCCATATAACAAAGCGAGTTACGTTCGATTAGGCGGTTCACAAATAAAGTTTGTTTACCTTTTTAAAATAATTTGGCCGTTGATGTAACTTTGGTTTAAAAATGGCGAATGGTGGTAGTGGTACCAGAAGATAACTCTTGGGCTAAGTATGAACACACCGTATAACTCACTGGTATTTATCGTTGCTGAAATGTCCAGAGGGCAATAATTCATTTAAAAAAAAAGTGGTTGTTGAGACCCCCCCTTGTTTCTGTGTAGATTAAACGTATTAATTTGTATATCAATAATTACGACATCCATTGAATGGCAAAACGAATAAAAATTATAATTTAAAAACAGTTGTTGTTGTTGTTAAGCACGAAGCTACACAATAGGCTGTCTTGTGCTTTTCACACCACAAGCATCGAAACCACAATTTTAGCGTCCTGATTTTCAATATAAGGTTCAATGACATTAACGAATTTTTACTATATTTCATTTGTAAAAGCTTAGCCAAGTTGTGGTTCTAACTGCTTGTTTGTTCAATTAAATGCAAGTGAGTTTATTGGGTTGTGCTAATTGCAAGGATTGATTTTGTTTGTTTTTGTTTTGTGTGGGTTTATTGGGTTGTGCAAATTGCAAGGATTGATTTTGTTTGTTTTTGTTTTGTGTGGGTTTATTGGGTTGTGCAAATTGCGAGGATTGATTTTGTTTGTTTTTGTTTTGTGTGGGTTTATTGGGTTGTGTAAATTGCAAGGATTGATTTTGTGTTTTTTGTTTTGTTATTTTGAACTAGCCGTCCCTAATTTAGCAGTGTAGGTCTAGAGGGGAAGGCAGCTAATCATCACCACCCACCGCCAACTCGTGAGCTATTCCTTTACCAGCGAATAGTGGGATTGACTGTCACGTTATGACGCCCCCACGGCTGAAATGGCGAGCATGTTTGGTGTGACAGGGTTTCGAACCCGCGACCCTCAGATTACAAGTCCAGCGCCTTAACCAACTGGCCATGGCGGGTCTTGCAAGGAACCATGAATTTTATCCTTATAAAGAATCAAGCTTAATGCATTTTGATGTGTCATGAGTAGATGTGAATTTTAAATATAATTTCAAAATTCAAGTTCGTAAAAACGACAGATCAGTGCTAAATATCTGGTTTCAATACCCATGGTGGACAGATAATATATAACCCATCTTGTAGCCTTATATCCAAAAGGCAACCAAACTTAAAAAAGCACTGGTCAAGAATTTAAAGAAAAAAAAGGGAATCCTCAATAGCCACAGCAGTTAAAATTATTTTAGGCGGAAATTAGAATAAATTAATCCATTAGACTTTTTTTTAAAAAATTATTAGCTGTATTTTTGTGCGCTAGCAGTAGTTAGTGAGGGGTGCGCGTATACCAGATTCCATTTTGTAACTCAACAGGTTTTTTACCAGCCTACCCTCAAATTGAAATTCATTTAGGTTAATTAATCTATGAGAACTTGGGCGTGGTCAAATACGTCAAATAAAAGAGAATGACTTCCTGAGACCAAAACTCTAATTAGATCTCAAGTCGGTGAAGAAATGATGGAGTTATAAATTAAAAGTTTGTACTTCAAAATAACACAACAAAAACAAACACCCAGAAAAACAGAGCCATTCTATGAGCCGTTGTGCCACGGCTAAAAATTGAATTGGACTTTATTATGTTTTCGCATAAGCATTAATGACTGTATGACACGGCCGTCATTTGGGGCTGGTCAAGAGGGGTCCGGTTGACAGTTTCTTTAAAACATTTCTAGTTACGTCTAATTAACACGGACCACACATAAGGTAAAACCTTTTTTGTCTACCCCACCCGAGGCTCTTGTATGGCTTCTATGATATTTTGTGAAATCACTCTACCGTTATGTGTGTGTGAATTCATTACTTAAAGAACTGGTAATCATTAATCAAATTAGATTGACGTTATGTTATATTACGCTTTTTCTCAAATACAATATTCATAATTGTTTTTTTTTTCTCTTTATTACTAACTCACTTATTACTTGTAAGAGAGCAAACTGTCCTTCAGTGAGTTAACAATAAGTTTACCGACTTACAATGCTAGCATTTGGCCAGGTGGTTAAGGCCCTCGATTTGTAATCCGAGGGTCGCGGGCTCTAATCCTCGTTGCACCAAACATGCTCGCCTTTTTAGCCGTGGGAGTGTTATAATGTGACGGTAAATCCCAGTATTTGTTGGTAAAAGAGTAGCCCAAGAGTTGGCGGTGGGTGGTGATGACTAGCTGCCTTCCCTCTAGTCTTGCACTGCTAAATTATTGACGGCTAGCACAGATAGCCCTCGTATAGCTTTGCACGTATTTCAAAAAGAAACAATACTGAAAACAGAGAAACGACAGAGAATATGTTTATTCAGAACGGTCCTCAAAATGTTTTCTGGAGGTTATTTCTTCACTTTCATCACTGATGTAATTAAATTATTCTTTATTTACGTTTAACAAGTTTCATCATATTCTCTGAACGTCGAGCTTTGTGGTCGGAAAGAAATCTAATATCGTTTATATCGTTCAATAGATGGCACTCAAGCTTAGAATGGTTTGGTTTGCTTGTTTTTGAATTTCGCACAAAGTTACACGAGGGCTATCTGCACTAGCCGTCCCTAATATAGCAGTGTAAGACTAGAAGAAAGGCAGTTAGTCATTACCACCCACCACCAACTCTTGGGCTATCCTTTTACCAACAAATAGTGGGACTGGTGGAACCATTATAACGCCCTCAAAGCTGAAAGGACAAGCATGTTTGGTGTAACGGGGATTCGAACCCGTGACCCTCAGATTACGAGTCGAGTGTCTTTACCACTTGGCTGTGCTAGGCCATCAAAGTTTAGAGTTCTTAGAAAAACTGCGTCCCTCTTGTATTCAAGTTATGTAAGATTATGTGGTTGTGATTTTATGATAGTGTATCATTTTACCTGCTTCTGTATAAGAGAAACAAACTTGTGTCCCTCAACAAGTATTTACTACGTTGGAAGTTTGTACGCATGCCATTTCTTAGATTGACGTGGGAAGGAACGTAACTGCTCCGGCGAGTTAGAGGGAAGGTATGGGGTTCACAAAGCCTAAAAAATCTGGGATACAGTTTGATGGAGAGAGCGAATGTAGTGTGTTGTGTGTGGACAAACGAAACAAGAAAATAACTGTAATGAATTTATAAATTGAGAAAATGACTTAAAAACGAGTAACAGAAGATGACTTTAATCACGAACAAACTGAGACACAACAATCATGTTTATATTAGTGTACAAACTGAGACACAGAAATCATGTTTATATTAGTGTACAAACTGAGACACAGAAATCATGTTTATATTAGTGTACAAACTGAGACTCAGGAAATGAGTTTAATCACTAAATGAACTGATATAAAAATACTGTAATCACTGACGAAAATGATAAATAAAAAGTAATTTTATTCATTGTTGAATTCTTCTAAGTTATAGTAGGATGTAAATATTTTGCCAATAAAGTCAGAGAAAATTACATTTACCATCCATATAGTAAAATAAAGATTTTTATTTCAGCTAAAGGTTCGTTACTTCGTCCGCGTCGGGACCAATAAGACAATTTGTTTGTATTTTTGGAATTTCGCACAAAGCTACTCGAGGGCTATCTGTACTAGCCGTCCCTAATTTAGCAGTGTAAGACTAGAGGGAAGGCAGCTAGTCATCACCACCCACTGCCAACTCTTGGGCTACTCTTTTACCAACGAATAGTGGGATTGAGCGTCACATTATAACGCCCCCACGGCTGGGAGGGCGAGCATGTTTAGCGCGACGCGGGCGCGAATCCGCGCCCCTCGGATTACGAGTCGCGCGCCTTACGCGCTTGGCCATGCGGGCCATCCAATAAGACGAACAGAGTATTCCTGTTTATAAAGTTAGAACTTTGAAATTGTTTAATCGTTGTATAAACTGTGGAACAGTAAATCGCTATAAACAAAATTAATATGAGAGAAAAAGGGAAAATCACTTCATTATTGTATAAATTATAGACAGATAACTTTTGACACATGACACATTTATCAGTCATTGTTCACGATATTGTAACGATTAATATATAGAAAAATAAGATGTTTCTGACTGGTTGTATAAATGATCTTTTAAAGTACTTTATTGTGTGATACAACAATCAGAAAGAATGTGTTTTGAACTGTGACGTATTGAAAAACTATTCTCTCCACAATGACTCATTAAAATCTAAACAGAAATAAAAGATGTGATATAATAGTATTTCAGCCTCATTGCGTTTCTCATATTCCTTACCGATGACGCGTTTCGCTCATTCCAGAACTCATCACACTGGCTGGGATATAACAAACACAGTTGTTTATTGTAACTCTTCTTCGGTCCGACACGGTCAGGTGGTTAATATGCTCGACTCGTAATCTGAGGGTTCGAATCCCCGTCACACCAAACATGCTCGCACTTTTAGCCGTAGGGGCGTTATAAAGTGCAGGCAGTCCCACTATTCGTTAGTAGAAGATTAGTCTAATAGTTGGCTGTGGGTGGTGATGACTAGCTGCCTTCCCTCTAGTCTTAAACTGCTAAATTAGGGATGGCTAGCACAACTAGTCCTCGTGTAGCTTTGCGCGAAATTCAAAAACAAACAAACACACTTTATTTATATAGGCCATTTGTTACTACAGTAACCTTTATGGTGTAAATGCCTTTTACGTCAGTAATATATATGGCGAATGCAGTGTCACTGGAATACAATTATTATACGCGCTTTTAATTCCTCAAAATTCCTAAGGGACTAGGTATAAAACACAGTATTTAAAAATATAATAGGCTTAATACTAACGTCTTATAACAAGTACAATTGATTCTAGTTACCCTCCGCCGTCTTGTGAAAGGAGATCATACAATAACAGTTATTGAAAATACAAAAGATGTTTTACTGAGCCAAACTACCATTCGAAGACACACATCATAACCAACACTACGTTTTAACCCCATGGACCGATACTACTGCATCACATAATCTTACAAACACTTTCTACTGTTACTTTTAAGCAACCCATCATATACAAATATATATTAGAGTTATTTCAAAATAATAACATTATTCCACATTTCCCAACAATTCAGGGGAAATTGTTCACGAGCATAGACTAGTAAACTTAACACTAATCATTTGTAGTTTCTGTGACAAACCCACGTTCCAGCAGTTTTATTATTTTAACGTGGTTAGTGAAATTCATTTAATCGTAACTTAGAATTTATTTTATTTTTTAACCACCCTAATTTTGGTTTTGGTCGCAAAATTCACAAGTTTTGATGTTGTTGTTTTTTAAATTTCGCACAAAGTTACTAGAGGGCTATCTGCGCTAACCGTCCCTAATTTTTCAGTATAAGACTAGAGAGAAGGCAGCTAGTCATCACCATCCACCGCCAACTCTTGGGCTACTCTTTTACCAACGAATAGTGAGACTGACCGTCACATTATAACGCCCTTACGGCTGAAAGAGCGAGCATGTTTGGTGTGACGGGAATTCGCACCCGCAACCCTCGTATTACGAGTCGACCGACTTAATTCACCTAGCCATGCCAGGCCACAAGTTTTGAATTTGCTGTCAGTGTTCGATTTGTTTTGAATTTCGCGCAAAGCTACACGAGGGTTATCTGCGCTAACCGTCCCTTATACATAAGTAATTTATGTCAAAGGTAAAAATAACAATAACATTTTGAGCATTGTTAAAAATACCTTATGATAGCCTCGAGATGTGGAATCCCAAAATAATTTAATATGTTAACGTATATATTTGTTTGTAAGTCACGATATTGAGACGTAGGTTGAAATATGAAAAAAATAACTTCTTATTATCTGTTTTTTTCTTTGGGGGGGGGGTCGAACTTTATTCTCAGAAACGAGCCATTAAATTTACTGCCTCCCTTAGTATAGCTTCAGATGGTTTAAGAAACAAAAACAGTTGAGAAGTTCACTTGGTTAGAAACGTTTTTATTATCTGTGAATACTCGCTAGAAATTTAAAATATAGAAGTGTTGCTTGATAGGTTTTGAGTTTTAATTTAATAGTGTCTTATATCTCTCTAAAGTGGTTTCAGTAGTTTGTCACTAGGGAAATCCGAGTGTCTTACTCGATTTACTTTAAACATTTCCCCGCGAGGGGTAATAGTGCTGAACAATTGGGTTTTCTTATTGTGGTGGGCACTGCGAAGATAGCTTATTGACCAGCTTTGCGTTTAAGAACAAAATTTTTCTCTGCTCTTAACAACAAACGTTTTTTCAACAATTTTGTATGAAGAGCATGCGAAACGCTCGTGTCTATAAGATATTTTTCGTTGCTATTATAATTACATTTTATACAGGATTTACAACGCTAAAATCAGGGGTTCGATTCCCCTCGGTGGGCTGAGCAGATAGCTCTATGTGGCTTTGCTATAAAAAAACACACACACACACACAAACATATACGTTAACAGTAGAGATATAAAACTCTTTATATTTACGAAAAACTAAAACTCAAATGGATGCTAAAAGTAAGTTATTACGTATTATTTTGAAAGTAGTAGAAAAAAAGCTTTACGGAAAAGTTATATAGAGTTTTTGTTTTGTTTGAATTTCGCACAAAGCAACTCGAGGGCTATCTGTGCTAGCCGTCCCTAATTTAGCAGTGTAAGACTAGAGGGAAGGCAGCTAGTCATCACCACCCACCGCCAACTCTTGGGCTACTCTTTTACCAACGAATAGTGGGATTGACTGTAACATTATAACGCCCCCACGGCTGGGAGGGTGAGCATATTTGGTGCGACTCGGGCGCGAACCCGCGACCCTCAGATTAGGAAGCACACGCCTTAACGCGCTAGGCCATGCCAGGCCCTATAGAGTTTTTAATGAAAGACTTAAATCAGGTTATGCTCAGGCTTGAAATAAGAGAAAAACTTATAGAAATTCTTACTTGAAAGCCCAACGAGATAACATTGATCTATTGTAACTAGGACGTCATTTTTTGGTTTTATTTGACGATGTACAACCTTTTGGCGTTGGCTTTGTTGTTACGATGGAAATGATGATTTTATATGTCTCATGTTACGTTTTCGTATGTTACTGTTACTGCTAAGCAACACGGAATGTCTGTCACCATGACAAATTGTAACGGGTTTCGTTACAAACAGTGAAGCTAATATCAGTTTTCTTAGGGTTTTTTTTTTTGTCTATCGGTTAGCTAGAGAATGAAAAATAACAACCCCTCTTAAAATTATGTAAATTATTCCCGGGGTTGTTACCCCAGCTATAAACACTATCAGCTAGCAATCTGTTAATATTTGAAATGTTTGAGAAAATACCTTAGTGAAGAAACAGAGAAAACCGATTATCATCTCCCCTCTGATGACCTTGGTGTAATAACACAACGTGTGGTATTGAAATAATTCCATTTCTATATTTATGCTAAAAATATTTAATGTTTATTCACCTCAGGTTATATTTGAGCGTGTTACGCCCTCTAGCAATCGACAAAATAAAAAAATATTTTTACAGTCATTTAGTGGTGGAGAAGTTAATATTAGAACTCTTAAAGAAGGAACCGGAGGGAGTTAGATTATTCTCTGTGAAGTTGCTATTTTTAAATTTCCACATATGTGGGCAGATGGCACTTGCTCAAATTACGCAATGCTATATCAAATATTTCTGTATTTATGCGATCATTAAGAAACGTTAGAGAAACAACAAAACATTTACATTACTGTCTGTTCAAGGATATTTTTAGTCGACGGGGAATCGAACCCGCGACCTTCGGATTACGAGTCGAACGCCTTAACCCACCTGACCATGCCGGGCTCCGCTAGCTTTGTAAAAAAACAAAAAATATATCAGTGAACACGAAAAGGTAGATATAAGTATGGATATAGTAAAATATATCACTCAACACAAATAGGTAGATATAAGTATGGATATAGTAAAATATATCACTCAACACAAATAGGTAGATATCAGTATGGATATAGTAAAATATATCATTGAACAAAAAATAGGTAGATATAAGTATGGATATAGTAAAATATATCAGTGAACACAAAAAGGTAGATATCAGTATGGATATAGTAAAATATATCAGTGAACACAAATAGGTAGATATAAGTATGGATATAGTAAAATATATCAGTGAACACAAATAGGTAGATATAAGTATGGATATAGTAAAATATATCACTGAACACAAATAGGTAGATATAAGTATGGATATAGTAAAATATATCAGTGAACACAAATAGGTAGATATAAATATGGATATAGTAAAATATATCAGTGAACACAAATAGGTAGATATAAATATGGATATAGTAAAATATATCAGTGAATAGAAATAGGTAGATATAAGTATGGATATAGCAAAATATATCAGTGAACAAAAAATAGGTAGATATGAGTATGGATATAGTAAAATATATCAGTGAACACAAATAGGTAGATATAAATATGGATATAGTAAAATATATCAGTGAATAGAAATAGGTAGATATAAGTATGGATATAGTAAAATATATCAGTGAACAAAAAATAGGTAGATATGAGTATGGATATAGTAAAATAAATAAGATGGATATAGTAAAATATATCAGTGAACACATAAATATGGATATAGTAAAATATATCAGTGAAAACAAATAGGTAGATATCAGTATGGATATAGTAAAATATATCAGTGAACACAAATAGGTAGATATAAGTATGGATATAGTAAAATATATCAGTGAACACAAATAGGTAGATATAAGTATGGATATAGTAAAATATATCAGTGAACACAAATAGGTAGATATAAATATGGATATAGTAAAATATATCAGTGAACACAAATAGGTAGATATAAATATGGATATAGTAAAATATATCAGTGAATAGAAATAGGTAGATATAAGTATGGATATAGCAAAATATATCAGTGAACAAAAAATAGGTAGATATGAGTATGGATATAGTAAAATATATCAGTGAATACAAATAGGTAGATATAAGTATGGATATAGTAAAATATATATCAGTGAATAGAAATAGGTAGATATAAGTATGGATATAGTAAAATATATCAGTGAACACAAATAGGTAGATATAAATATGGATATAGTAAAATATATCAGTGAATAGAAATAGGTAGATATAAGTATGGATATAGTAAAATATATCAGTGAACAAAAAAAAAGGTAGATATGAGTAAGTAGGTAGATATATAGTAAAACATAATCAAAATAGGTAGATATAAGTATGGATATAGTAAAATATATCAGTGAATACAAATAGGTAGATATAAGTATGGATATAGTAAAATATATCAGTGAATAGAAATAGGTAGATATAAGTATGGATATAGTAAAATATATCAGTGAATAGAAATAGGTAGATATAAGTATGGATATAGTAAAATATATCAGTGAACACAAATAGGTAGATATAAATATGGATATAGTAAAATATATCAGTGAACACAAATAGGTAGATATAAATATGGATATAGTAAAATATATCAGTGAACACAAATAGGTAGATATAAATATGGATATTATAGAATATATCAGCGAATAAATATACTGATATAAATGTGTATAGAGTAGAATAAATGAGCGAATACAAAAAGATAAATATAAACGTGTATATAGTGAAATATATTATTGATTACATATAGTTAGAAATAAATGTATACATATATATGTAACTTTAACCGATTGAACATTTGATACTTGACCATCAAATTCCGTCTCGTACTCGTCAGTATCTCTACCTGGATAACTTTATCCTTCCAAATGACTTAGAGGCGCAGAGAGCCCAGTTGCTTTGCGCCATAAAACACCAAACCAATTGACCAACTGACCGAGAACATTTTATGATAGTACCACAAACAAAACTTCTTGCAATTCTGTTTTTTTGTCCAAAGTCCAACCTCAGCCCCCGAAAACGACATCTTCTTATTGCACGTGTTTACACTGCATAATTGTACCTCACTACTGGTCTAAATTAGAGCTCTATATATATGCAAAAACGGCTCGTTTGGGTTGAGAAAATATTTTACATAGAAGAACGAACAACGTTTCGACCTTCTTCGGTCATCGTCAGGTTCACGATGTAAAATATTTTCTCAACCCAAACGAGCCGTTTTTGCATATATATTTCTCTACAAGTGGGTTTTCTCGACATCACAGGTTAGAGCTCTGCTCATATTAATATCGTCTGTGTCTTTCTCTGAACATGATCAAAGTTGATCTAGTTGTTCGCCTTCTGCTGTATTATTTTCCAGGATTTTTTTTCTGAATATTTTAAATCAGTATTTAGAGCCTCATTTTGATCTGTCTCAAATCTTAAATATCTCCAGTTATTTGTGTTTACTACATTAATTCTTTGCCTGTATCGCCAGGGGGAGCTTCTCAATTCTGAATTATAAGTTCAATGTATGAGTCCAATAAGATTGAAACCAGAAACCTTTATCGTTCTATCTTCTGTTGTAATTCTTCTTTTTCGGTTCCATTTTCTGATGGTGATATACCCAGCTCTGTTGTCATTTTCTGATGGTGCTATACCCAGCTCTGTTGTCATTTTCTGGTGGTGATATACCCAGTTCTGTTGTCATTTTCTGGTGGTGATATACCCAGTTCTGTTGTCATTTTCTGGTGGTGATATACCAAGCTCTGTTGTCATTTTCTGGTGGTGATATACCCAGCTCTGTTGTCATTTTCTGGTGGTGATATACCCAGCTCTGCTGTCATTTTCTGGTGGTGATATACCCAGCTCTGCTGTCATTTTCTGGTGGTGATATACCCAGCTCTGCTGTCATTTTCTGATGGTGATATACCCAGTTCTGTTGTCATTTTCTGATGGTGATATACCCAGTTCTGTTGTCATTTTCTGGTGGTGATATACCCAGCTCTGCTGTCATTTTCTGGTGGTGATATACCCAGTTCTGTTGTCATTTTCTGGTGGTGATATACCCAGTTCTGTTGTCATTTTCTGGTGGTGATATACCCAGCTCTGCTGTCATTTTCTGGTGGTAATATACCCAGTTCTGTTGTCATTTTCTGGTGGTGATATACCCAGCTCTGCTGTCATTTTCTGGTGGTGATATACCCAGCTCTGGTGTCATTTTCTGATGGTGATATATATACCCAGTTCTGTTGTCATTTTCTGGTGGTGATATACCCAGCTCTGCTGTCATTTTCTGAAGGTGATACACCCAGCTCTGTTGTCATTTTCTGATGGTGATATACCCAGTTCTGTTGTCATTTTCTGGTGGTGATATACCCAGCTCTGTTATTATTTTCTGGTGGTGATATACCCAGCTCTGTTGTCATTTTCTGGTGGTGATATACCCAGCTCTGTTATCATTTTCTGGTGGTGATATACCCAGCTCTGTTATTACTGTGGCGAGTGTTCATGATTTATACTATCAAATGGCTTTTCATAGTCATTAAACTGTATATATATATATGGACTTCCTTGCGTTAGTGCAACTTTTCCCATAAAGAATTATTAATTGATGTAAGCGTATTTACACCTTTTCCCGTATTCAAATCCAATATATTATCACTTTGATTTCATTCTATTATTAACGTCAGTCTTTTCTTTCTGAGAAATTAAAAATATCTTTGCATGTATTACACAACTAATTGGCTGTCTTTGTTTTTTGTATTGGAATAAGCGCTGTTTTTAAAAAAACGTAATCTGGTACTTTCCAGCATATGTAGATGTGAGATATTAGGAATGTGAAGATGTTTTGACCTTTAGTTCCAACATTCCTCACAACTTCTGCTGGGAGTTTATCAACAACATTTGTTGCTAAGCCTTCTTATTGGTCTGTTAACTTAAGCATTAACGAATGTGTGGATTTCTGTACCCAGAGCGGCCAGATGGCTTGCGTCCCGTTAACGCAAAAATGTGAAAACAGAAATGTACTCAGCTCTTTAGGGTTGTAGGTGCATTATAAGAGTGACTGTCAAATTCCATTATCTGGTCTTACAAAAATGGCCCGAAGAGTTAACGGATGGTGACGTTGGCTATTTGTCTTCCTACTATCTAGTCAATTCGAGATGGATAGTGTGGCTTTGCAAGTAATCCAGAAGAAACAAAACAAACAAACTATTGTCATTATAACATTCTTTCAGGTATCCATCTTTCTTGGACCTCATCACTCTCAGTTGCCATCTGAGGATCTGTCTCTGGAGATTACAGGTTTTATTTCCTCCTTCAAGAATCCTGGGTTATGATTCAGGTTCAAAGTTCAAGTCGTTACAGTATTATTACTTTATTTCCATACAAAGTTCGTATTATTTTTTACTTTTCCATCCATTTTGTTATATTTAGCTACAAGACAGTTAGTGAACGATACAGTTAATGATTTATTACAACTTATCAATCGTTATTAATATTGAAAGGTAGTTTGGAGTTGGTTCTATTTTTTGGATCTCAGTTTTTCTTCTTGGTCTTTTTCCTAATTTCATTATTTAAAATCATTTTGATATTTATGATATAATGTTTATTAATATTAGTGTCAAGACGTCGATTCAATCTACGATCTTCTAAAAGCGCAATTTAATTCATACTCTGCGCTAGGTTTGATTCAATCCACGATCTGCTACAGACGTCATATAATCCATACTCTTTTCTAGGTTTGATTCAATCCACGATCTGCTACAGACGTCATATAATCCATACTCTGCTCTAGGTTTGATTCAATCCACGATCTGCTACAGACGTCATATAATCCATACTCTGCTCTAGGTTTGATTCAATCCACGATCTGCTACAGACGTCATATAATCCATACTCTTCTATAGGTTTGATTCAATCCACGATCTGCTACAGACGTCATATAATCCATACTCTGCTCTAGGTTTGATTCAATCCACGATCTACTACAGACGTCATATAATCCATATTCTGCTCTAGATTTGATCTAATCTACTGTCTTCTCCAGATTTGACCCATTTCTCAATCTGCTCCAGATTTTGATTAGAATTTCTGATACTGGTTTTTTATCATATGAAGTCGCTTTGATTTTTCTAATTATTTATAAATTTTAGTGACCTGACAGATCTACACGGTATGTTGAGCAGACCAATCTTTGGACTCCAAATAATAATTAATGATTTTCACTACAGCACTGATGTATCTATACATCTTACTTATAATATCTAATCGTTCGTAAACTAGTGTTCCTACGCCATACTATGATGTCTCAACAATGTGCCATTGACCACTCATAACCCTAGGCAGGGGCCATTTTCAGAGGCGTCATCACTGTTTACCATATCTTGAAGTAGAGGCCTCGCATGACCTGGTATATAAGGCGCTCAACTTGTAATCTGAGGGTCGTGAAATCTAAACACTGTCACCAAACATGTTCACCTTTTTAGCTGTGAAAACGATATAATATTACGGCCAATTTCACTATTTGTTAATAAGAAAGTAGTCAAATATTGGCGGTGGGGGGTGTTGACTAGCTCTCTTTCCTTTACTCTATTGATGCTAAATTAGTGATGAGCAGCACTAGTCAGATTGAACACTAATAAATATCAGTGTAAAACTATATATATGTATATGTAAACATTACTATCAATGTATTTCTATGGATATTCAATTGTGTATACATTATTATAATAAAGATAGATTAAAAACTGTTAAATGCAACAGATGGTGTGAATACACAAATGTTCGCACTTGGAATTGTTTCAATTATAATTTTCCTAAAAATAGTTATGAATAAATATAAGACGTTTAGTCAACTAAATCTCTTGCGCATATACAATATAATTGTCTATCAGGCTGTTTACAGCCGTATTTTATCACTTTACGTGTTATTTCAATAACTGAAATTGTATTAAGTTTGTTTTTAAGTAAATTAAACTGAATACAATGATTTATTGGCAAAACTGCTTGGGTTTTAATACAATTGGTGCATTTAACACAACAGAGTATCCAGTTGCGCTAAGTCGCCGCAGGGATTTTTTTCACTGGATGTCACGGTTCCGTGTCATTTTACGGAGCGCAAGAACATACCGCTACAGAAGTGAGCAATTTTTGACAATTGTTATTTCTATACGAAGTGTCAAAGGGGAGATATTCAATTCATATAAATTTATTCGACATGGTACAATTAAATCAAGTATGTATAATTGTATGTATTACGTATATAAAAATTGTATGTATTACGTATATAAACCGAATAACAATAAACATGTTCCCCATTTACACTCTTTTCGTTCACGCTGCTACCACCGAAATGTTGTTTTTCAATCAGTTAATGGAAGAAGTTTTTTTGTGTGTAAAATTTCTTCACAAAAGGAAACATTTTTGTTCTTAATAAGTTTTTCTCAGGTTAATGGTTAAACACATACGAAGACCAGTGGGTCAATGTTAATATGAAACTTTAGAAGTTACAAAAGAAAAACAAATAATTTTCTTGTAATCTACTTTTTAAAACAAAAGCATTTTGATAAATTACTTTTTCTACGATTGACCGTTAGAGACATACAGAGCGTGACAGGTATTTAGCTATTATATATATGTATTATTATTATATGTATGTATTATAGAGTTTAATATTTCTAGGAATTATTGTAGAAAGTACAGTTTAAAAAATTTGACAACTTCTGAAAAAATATTTGTTTTAAAATTTGTTAGTAATAGTTTGAAAGTATAGCGGAAAGTGAGTACTCTCAGCTCTAGTCAAATTTTAATCATATTTATAGGAAATACAGTTAGTCTAGAGCACCCACCGCCAATTTTTGGGATACTTTTTTCAGCCCGTATAGTGGAATTTAACTATCACCCTATGAAGCAATCACGACAGCGCGATTGTTTAAAGGGGGAGATAGTAACCTTATCGGAGCACGAATCAAAGGACTAGAGTTCAGTGTGTAAACTACTGAGCCATGCTCAGCCCTACACTTCAGTGTGTGAACTACTGAGCCATGCTCAGCCCTACACTTCAGTGTGTGAACTACTGAGACATGCTCAGCCCTACACTTCAGTGTGTGAACTACTGAGACATGCTCAGCCCTACACTTCAGTGTATAAACTACTGAGCCATGCTCAGCCCTACACTTCAGTGTGTGAACTACTGAGCCATGCTCAGCCCTACACTTCAGTATGTGAACTACTGAGCCATGCTCAGCCCTACACTTCAGTGTGTGAACTACTGAGACATGCTCAGCCCTACACTTCAGTGTATAAACTACTGAGCCATGCTCAGCCCTACACTTCAGTGTGTGAAGTACTGAGCCATGCTCAGCCCTACACTTCAGTGTGTGAACTACTGAGCCATGCTCAGCCCTACACTTCAGTGTATAAACTACTGAGCCATGCTCAGCTCTACACTTCAGTGTGTGAACTACTGAACCATGCTCAGCCCTACACTTCAGTGTATAAACTACTGAGCCATGCTCAGCCCTATACTTCAGTGTATAAACTACTGAGCCATGCTCAGCCCTACACTTCAGTGTGTGAACTACTGAGACACGCTCAGCCCTACACTTCAGTGTGTGAACTACTGAGACATGCTCAGCCCTACACTTCAGTGTATAAACTACTGAGCCATGCTCAGCCCTACACTTCAGTGTGTGAACTACTGAGCCATGCTCAGCCCTACACTTCAGTGTGTGAACTACTGAGCCATGCTCAGTCCTACACTTCAGTGTATAAACTACTGAGCCATGCTCAGCCCTACACTTCAGTGTATAAACTACTGAGCCATACTCGGCCCCACAGTGCAGTGTATAAACTACTGAGCCATGCTCAGCCCTACACTTCAGTGTGTGAACTACTAAGCCATGCTCAGCCCTGCAGTTCAATGTGTAAACTACTGAGCCATGCTCAGCTCTACACTTCAGTGTGTGAACTACTGAGCCATGCTCAGCCCTACACTTCAGTGTATAAACTACTGAGCCATGCTCAGCCCTACACTTCAGTGTATAAACTACTGAGCCATGCTCAGCCCTACACTTCAGTGTGTGAACTACTGAGCCATGCTCAGCCCTATACTTCAGTGTATAAACTACTGAGCCATGCTCAGCCCTACACTTCAGTGTATAAACTACTGAGCCATGCTCAGCTCTACACTTCAGTGTGTGAACTACTGAGCCATGCTCAGCCCTACACTTCAGTGTATAAACTACTGAGCCATGCTCAGCTCTACACTTCAGTGTATAAACTACTGAGCCATGCTCAGCTCTACACTTCAGTGTGTGAACTACTGAACCATGCTCAGCCCTACACTTCAGTGTATAAACTACTGAGCCATGCTCAGCCCTATACTTCAGTGTATAAACTACTGAGCCATGCTCAGCCCTACA
The DNA here is from genome assembly GCF_004210375.1 of Tachypleus tridentatus. Lineage (NCBI taxonomy): Eukaryota > Metazoa > Arthropoda > Merostomata > Xiphosura > Limulidae > Tachypleus > Tachypleus tridentatus. Next base: position 259,142,420 of record NC_134837.1, on the reverse strand, counting down.
CTTCAGTGTATAAACTACTGAGCCATGCTCAGCCCTACACTTCAGTGTGTGAACTACTGAGCCATGCTCAGCCCTATACTTCAGTGTATAAACTACTGAGCCATGCTCAGCCCTACACTTCAGTGTATAAACTACTGAGCCATGCTCAGCTCTACACTTCAGTGTGTGAACTACTGAGCCATGCTCAGCCCTACACTTCAGTGTATAAACTACTGAGCCATGCTCAGCTCTACACTTCAGTGTATAAACTACTGAGCCATGCTCAGCTCTACACTTCAGTGTGTGAACTACTGAACCATGCTCAGCCCTACACTTCAGTGTATAAACTACTGAGCCATGCTCAGCCCTATACTTCAGTGTATAAACTACTGAGCCATGCTCAGCCCTACACTTCAGTGTATAAACTACTGAGCCATGCTCAGCCCTACACTTCAGTGTGTGAACTACTAAGCTATGCTCAGCCCTACACTTCAGTGTCTAAACTACTGAGCCATACTCGGCCCCACAGTTCAGGGTATAAACTACTGAGCCATGCTCAGTCCTACAGTTCAGTGTGTAAACTACTGAGCCATGCTCAGTCCTGCAGTTCAGTGTGTAAACTACTGAACCATGCTCAGCCCTACACTTCAGTGTATAAACTACTGAGACATGCTCAGCCCTACACTTCAGTGTATAAACTACTGAGCCATACTCGGCCCCACAGTTCAGTGTATAAACTACTGAGCCATGCTCAGCCCTGCAGTTCAATGTGTAAACTACTGAGCCATGTTCAGCCCTACACTTCAGTGTGTGAACTACTGAGACATGCTCAGCCCCACAGTTCAGTGTATAAACTACTGAGCCATGCTCAGTCCTACAGTTCAGTGTGTAAACTACTGAGCCATGCTCAGCCCTACACTTCAGTGTATAAACTACTGAGTCATGCTCAGCCCTGCAGTTCAGTATATAAACTACTGATCCATGCTCGGCCCCACAGTTCAGTGTATAAACTACTGAGCCATGCTCAGCCCTGCAGTTCAGTGTGTAAACTACTGAGCCATGCTCAGCCTTTGTGATACAACTAAACAGCTATAATTCTGGGAAGGTAAATTAACATCCCATTCATATGTTGTTTTTAGTATCTAAACGCTTAAGTTGTTATATAAAACATGTACATGACAAATGATGAATGCACAACCGACACGTTGAAAGAAGTGACACGACCATCACGTATTGACTTTAGAAAATCATTCCGTCTCACTGTCGGGAAATAGAACATTATATGTCCTGATTGTAATCTATGTGGAACACTTAACTGCACATGCACGGCTTTTTATCATCCGAGGCAGTCAGATCAATGGCGAATAAACGTTCTCCAGCTATAGTTAATCATTGATGGAAAGGAATTTGTCGACCATCAAGAGCAGAAGAAGAAGAGTCCACATACTCACCTCTGTGGGTTCAGCTTTAAATTTCATAGGTAATAAAATTATTCTTTCTTAATAGGTGAAAAACTAGGATATAACAATGAATTTCAAGTAGGATATAACAATGAACTTCAAGTAGGATATAACAATGAACTTCAAGTAGGATATAATGAAGAACCTAAAGTACGATATAACCATGAACTTGAAGCAGGATATAGTCATGTGCTTCTTTTGTCACCATTCTTCTTACATTTTTTAAAATGCAATTTTTGTATCCCCAGAATTTATTCACGAAACATAAACATACCTTACGTAGCTGAGTCTATGATGGAAACTTTCTCGACGTGTTGAAAACTCCGTAGAAAGACGCTCCATTTCTTTCCAACGAAGAATTATACTTTCAAGATGTTTATGAGTTATGTATCCTTAAAGCACCACATTGACTTATGTGTTGTGTTTTTCTTCTTACAGTCTAATTTTGATACAGGCTTTTGTTGGTTTTGATTTTGTTGGTAGGATTGTGATAGTTTATGTCAACGTGCACGTGCTTCTTTTGTTTGAATTAATAACCATGTGTTGTGGTAATTTATCTTGATGCATTTTTCTTGTGTCAGTAAATATCGTTTTGAAGAATTCAGCCTACTAGGCTACTTTTAATAATACCGGGACTTCATTGTGTTCATTTAGGCTATCATATGTGTGTGTTTTCCTTTGTGCGTTTTCTTGCTAATTTGTGTGTGTTACTGCAAGTGGCTTAATGCTGCGGGAACCGAACTTTTTTCAGTCTCTCTGATTAGACACACACACTGCACCTGGCCCTTTTATTTTCAACTACATTTTTATGAGGACTGACCTATAGTGACACATAGTATTAACGAGTAACGCCTCCGGACACTAAGCCTTAGTGTTCTTGAAGTATTTGCTGTTCTCAGGGTCATTATCTGTATGTTGAATAACTACAGCCGACGCCCTTATTTGTTAAGATTTCTTACTGTTTTACTTCACATGTAAAAGTGGAGGTTGATGAAAGTCGTGATTAACTTGCGATTTATGCAACAATCGTGTACGAAATGAAGCTCACAATAATGCACAAACCATGCCCTTTTGTTTCACATTAAACTTTCTCTAGTTCATTGGCTAACATTTTGAAATACGGATTGAACTAAAAAAAACATCTTGTTTATCTTCCCGATACAGAGACTGGAGCTGCTTATATATAACGTGTCCTCCAATCTTTGGTTGTTACAACTGTTAATTTTTTGTAGTTGGGCATCTGTACAGTTCTGAAAGATGTGCTGAAGAATTAGGTTTAGTTTCTTGAGGAGACACATTCACATAAAACATGGCGGTCTTATTGGTTCATGATGATATTTAAATCATTGTTACATTTACTTATCCATTGAGACTCTGTGAAAGATGTGCTGAAGAATTAGGCTTAGTTCCTTGAGGTGACACATTCACACGAAATATGGCGACCTTATTGGTTCATGATGATATTCCAATCATTGTTTCATTTACTTATCCATTGAGACTCTGTGGAAATAATCGCCTCATTGTAACGTTCATCTGATAAGTCGAACAGGATAACCGCCATGCTGATATAATATTTGATACTTTTTCTTTTTCAGAGTCGAGAATTGTGTATTTTTGTATTTATTGGAATACTACAAATTGTTCTCATTAAAAGTCAGTTATCATGCTTCTTTCTCATTTTCTTTGTAATCTAACGTGATATAAAAATGGAGTTTGTTTACGTAATACAAATATTTTGTCTTAAAGGTTGTTGGAACAAAAAGTGAACACTGAAAGAATATTGACAATGATATACATACTTTCGTTTAACCCTTGTACACCGCTAAGTAGTTATTTCAGTAGACGTTTTGCGTTACACTTAGAAAAATGTACGAAAACTGTTGGTGAAGGTAGTGAAGACGAGGACTGGTCGAGATTAAAACCTTGTTTTCTTATCTAACATATTTTTGGTAGAATAAGTGGATAAACCATCTGCCAGGTAAGCAGACACAAGACCTATAGATCTGATAGTTTAGTTATTAAACTATATGCCAGATAAGCAGACACAACATCTATAGATCCTATAGTTTAGTCATTAAACCATCTGCCAGATAAGCAGACACAACATCTATAGATCCGATAGTTTAGTCATTAAACCATATGCCAGATAAGCAGACACAACATCTATAGATCCGATAGTTTAGTCATTAAACCATATGCCAGATAAGCAGACACAACATCTATAGATCCGATAGTTTAGTCATTAAACCATCTGCCAGGTAAGCAGACACAAGACCTATAGATCTGATAGTTTAGTTATTAAACTATATGCCAGATAAGCAGACACAACATCTATAGATCCTATAGTTTAGTCATTAAACCATCTGCCAGATAAGCAGACACAACATCTATAGATCCGATAGTTTAGTCATTAAACCATCTGCCAGATAAGCAGACACAACATCTATAGATCCGATAGTTTAGTCATTAAACCATATGCCAGATAAGCAGACACAACATCTATAGATCCGATAGTTTAGTCATTAAACCATATGCCAGATAAGCAGACACAACATCTATAGATCCGATAGTTTAGTCATTAAACCATCTGCCAGATAAGCAGACACAACATCTATAGATCCGATAGTTTAGTCATTAAACCATCTGCCAGATAAGCAGACACAACATCTATAGATCCTATAGTTTAGTCATTAAACCATATGCCAGATAAGCAGACACAACATCTATAGATCCTATAGTTTAGTCATTAAACCATCTGCCAGATAAGCAGACACAACATCTATAGATCCGATAGTTTAGTCATTAAACCATATGCCAGATAAGCAGACACAACATCTATAGATCCGATAGTTTAGTCATTAAACCATATGCCAGATAAGCAGACACAACATCTATAGATCTGATTGTTTAGTCATTAAACCGTATGCCAGATACGCAGACCCAAGATCTATGTATTAGACAAGCAGAGCCAGTTAAGGTGGCCACTCTGTGACACATCACTATGTCTGCGGATTTATATTCCCAGCAACCAGATTTCGATACTCGTGGTAAACAGAACACAGACAGTCAGTCCATCGTGTAGCTTTGTGTTTAGCTTTAAACCGACTGTTTGAAAATCATGGGCTTAATTAGATTTTAAAATAAGGTTACTTTAAGCACTTTTCGTTATAATTTTCTAAAATAAATTATTTTGATGCTGTCATTTGATTTTTGGTGACCTAAAATAAAAAGGACAAACAGTATGACAACATAGATGACCTTTGGTGTACCCAAATGGTTGAGCAGGAAGTTTGAGTGGTTATAAATATGAAAATCGGGTTTCTATATTAGGTAACAGATGGTTCACAGGGCAGCTTACAATTACCAAACAATTAAAGAATATACAGTATTGTAAAAAAAAAATCGAATGTCAAATAATGTTGTTAACCAAAATGTTAAAGTTCCATTTAGAAAAACATAAGAATCAGTGGTGTGGGGATGAGCTTGGGTTTCTCAACATTTTATAGGTTCATGTTTTAAAATTATTTCTACGGATAGTCTGACTAGTCTGACAGCTACCTCAGAATGTTTTAATTTTGTGCTGTTTCTTTTTATTCTTCATTAGTCATAAACTCGTAATTATAAATTGGAAGAAAATAACTTTATTTAATTCCATCAGTAAGAGTTAAAATTTACACATTTAGCTAAGAGATGGCACTGCTATTACTAATTAAAGTAATCGCGCATAACCAAGCCGACGATTACTTTATAAAGTCATGAGGCACAGTATTTCAATTACTAAAGAAAATTTGTAACCGTCAGAGCAAATTATCGTGGAAGTTATTACTTTTGCTCTTAAGCAGTAATTACTTGAGTAATTACCCTTTTAAAGTCAATTATTCATGGTGAGATTAAATTATGTGTGGTTAAACGGAAATAGCCATTACTTGTTACGAAATATATCAACTTATTCATTTTATTTTTATGGACTTCAAATACGATTCTATTTCACACTACTATTCTACTATAATTATATATTTTAGTCTGTTGCAGAATAGATACAATTACTTTTCACATTATTAATTTTAAAATGTTCTTGAAAATTCCAAATTGAACAAATTCTTAAGAAGTTTAAGTTTCTTGCGTGTAGTTTCAAACATTTCAGGATTCGCAGTAAATGGTGTCTGCATAGTTCCTAAAGTAATTGGACATGGCCTGGCCTGGTGGTTGTGACTCTAGACTCGCAATTTGTGAGTCGCAGGTTTGAATCTCCGTCATCTAACATGCTCGTCCTTTCAGCCGTGAGGCGTTATAATATCCCAATCAATCTTACTATTCATTGGCAAAAGAGTAGACCAAGAGTTGGCGGTAGGTTTACTTCTAGTCTATCATTACAAATTTTGAGACGACTAGCACAGATGATTTTCGAGTGACTTTGCGCAAAATTCGAAACTGAACAAACGTAAGTTATATGTACGGATTACGTATTCTACAACAAAACTACATCAGAGTAACAAATTCAGTTATTCAAGTTAATAACTTAAAAGGACGTTAATACTAACTCATTATATCAGTTAGAATGTATTCTGTATATAACAGTTAATCCTTCAGTTCCTTATTCAATGATAGGTTTCCTGGCCGTTGGATCTCTTACCATTCCTAAGTAATTATTCACAAAGTTTTGGGTCAGGGGTTGAAGACTTAGAGAATCTTAGTTTGAAACGATGTCAGAGGTCAGTAAAGCTAAATATTCATTATTTTCTTCATATCTTCCGCCGATGATCAACATTCTATTTTCATCCTCTAGAATTTTCCACACAGTTCACTAAATATAAACCATTACTTTATACATCATTGTCCCCCTTATCCCTCCATAAACATCTTCACAGCGTTAATTTTAGCTTGAAAAATGCCTTATCTGAGGGTAGGGGCGTATAATAATTAAATCATAAATTTTCAACAACGTAACCATAAGTTATAAGTTATGCAATGTTAACCCTATTCCTGAAATGAATAACGTAGTTGTTGTATGTTCACCTTTACCTTTAGAGCTGTCACCAAAAGTCGTCCAATGAAACTTTCAGTTCCCAGCTAAACGTTAGAGACAGCAAACCGTAACTACTACTATTGTTCTGTAACTCATTAGGGCAGCTCTTCAGAACCTGATTCACGTGAATCTGGTTCAATACTGAGGATCCCAGTAGTGTTACCTTGTTGTGTTGCTTTTCTGATTATGTTGTTTATTTTATGTTTTGAAGCATGAAAATTATTGACATTTGATTCATACAATTTTATCAAATACCCATGCTCTAAAATAAAAAAGGCCCGACATGGCCAGGTGGTTAAGGCACTCGAGGGTCTCGGGTTCGAATCCCCGTCACACGAAACATGCTCACCCTTTCAGCTGTGAAGGTGTTATAATGTGATGGTCAATCCCACTATTCGTTTTTAAAGAGTAACCCAAGAGTTGGCGGTGGGTGGTGATGACTAGCTGCTTTCCTTCTAGCCTTACACTGCTAGATCAGGGACGGCTGGTGCAGATGACCATCGTGTAGCTTTGAGCGAAATGTAAAACAACCAACCAAACTAGCCGCAGATTTATTCAAACATGTCAGATACAATGAATGAATAGGGTCCCAATTGTTGGTCAGTACTGTAGCTTAACTGGATCTTATGGGAACATCATAATGTCCAGACTTTTTTTTAGTTGATTAACAACTAAGTTTAAAATTCTTAGAACAATAGATCCCTTAGACAGTTCTCAGCTACATTTAAGTTAGACAAACAAGAATATCTGTGCACACTGGTTGAGTTGCATGACTTGCAATCTGATGGTCACGAATTCGAATCCCCTTCACCGAACATGCTCTCCTTTTCAGGCATGATAGCTTTATAATGTGACGGTAAATTCCGCTATCCGTTTGTAAAGGGATAGTTCAAGATTTGATGGTAGGTGATGCTAACTAGTTGCCTTCCCTCTAGTCTGTCACTGCTGAATTAGGGACGGTAAACGCAGGTAGCCCTCGAGTAGCTTTGTGGAAATTCAAACCAATCAGCACGCACTAATAAGATTATTTTGTTTAGAGTGTTAGCTAGGTTTAGTGTTTAGATTGTTTTTTGTTGTTTTTTTGCGACCGCAGGGCAGTTAAATTAGGACATTTCCAATGAGTGTAATTCGAATGAAAATGAAATTGATTAAATAATTCCATGGTAATAAAGTGTTAAATGTTTATCGGATTATTTATCATTTGTGTCTGCAAGTATGTGTCACCGCTTTCTGTTGTTCGTATTTTAAACATGAAGAGTTGGCAGTTTGTATTTTTGTGTAATTTACAAACGATTCCATAACTCTAATTCGTCTATAAACATTCTTTTATAAAATAAATATTTGGTTGGACTTTTTTGTTATCTTATTTATAAGGTATTAACACGTAATATTAAGGGCAGAAGTGGATTTATTTACGTTTTTTATTGTTGTTGTTCAGTACAAAACTAAACAATAGGTTCTACCACTGTTGTGTCCATCACGGTAAGTTTTCAGCTTTGTAAGTCATCTTACTTGCCGATGAGCCGTTAGGTGTTGTGGTAGTTAGAGGGTTGTTTGTTTGTTTATACAGCAAAATCCCAGGGGGCTATCCTGTTGTGTCCACCGCGTGGAATCGAACCTCGAAGTTTAACATTGCAAGTCCGTGGAATTATCGCTGTCCATGTCTGTGGGTCGGAGCCGAAATTGTTATCTGTCAGAGCTAATATTTAATAATCAGTGACATTTTTGTTGTTATAACAAATCAGTATTAAAAACAGTGTTGCCCAACACATAAGTACCTATGATACTTTACACGTGAAGATTAACATCTACCACAACACTGCAACATTGTTGTAGAACGGTGAACTATCATCACAGTCACATCATGAAGTCCAGGTTCACAAAAAGGCTTCTCCCATCCCCCGAGATAAGCTACTATCTCTACGCAGGAGAGGAGCTTATGAGGGGACGTCATTATCGTGGCAGGGTCAAGTTTATGAATAGGTGTAGCAAGCATGGCCCCTACCCCCACGAGAGGAACAGAAACTCGGATCTGCACAGGCGCATCCAATCCGTGGCTTACGTAAAACTTCCCGCCTCAACCAAGGCTTTACGCCAGGGGTGTATTCATAGCCAGCTTGCACTAAGGACTGCAGTGTCGTGGCGAGGACAGAGAGGAATAGATATCGAACAGTCCCTGAATAATCTAATAAGTGGGATGTGAGATTCTGTGCAGATTTTATACAGATACACATATAATCAAGCGCAACATGACCTCTCCAGGAAAAGTAAGGTTTCACTTTTGGTTTCTGTGAAATCACACCAGAACGGAAGGATTGTGTAAACCGTCAGTTTGGAAACGGCTTGACGAGACGTATATATGTAAGTACAATTACTGAACCTATTTGTTTGTACTGTAAAACGTACCCGTGGTTAAACAGTTCAGATTTCCACAGTCAAAGTCTAGTAGCGTCATATATACTGTATATATAATAAGTACTTCGATTTCAATGTAAATAGGCGGGTAGAACGTGCAGTTCATTTTTAATCTCGTCTGTTGACTAGTCCCCTCGCAACGAGATTATAACTTTATAATTATTAGTCATCATATTTGTGATCAAAATAGTCATTTTATTGTTCAGAGGTGATAGGCCATCTGCGCTGTGCACACTACAGTGATCGAACCCCTAAATCTAGCGTTACAAACTGTCAAGCACCCAAAAATAATATCATTTTGTAAAATAATAATAATAAACGCCTTCTTTTGTTGTCTTCTCCAGGGGACGACAGGTAATATAAACTGTATTAATACGAGAGAAACATATATTTATTGTGTTGCTTTGGTTTCTCGTAAATGATAAACATTACACCCCTATTACAAGGTAATTTTATTTTAAGGTTAATATATCTATCAGTGTAGCTGTTTACACCCAACGTGTCATAAACAACTATCAACAGATTCCATTAAATGTTTCGTGTAGATTTTAGCTCAGTGGCTGTTATAGTAAGTTTATCAAAATGAAACTATACTCACGTTGACCATCAAGTTAAAATGTAACGAATAAGTTAACTGTCTTGATTTTAACAAGCTGAAAGGCCGTGATGAAGTATATTACCCGTGTAGGTGAGAGTAAACGTGTAGGTTGTCAGCTGGTAGGCTTCATAGCCCAGAAACAGTCGAAACGTATATGTGGACCGGAATAGTCAGTTTGATGCGTGAAATTATTCACCCTTATAGGATATAGTGTAGCACAGTGTTGTGCAACAGTATTTAACAGAATAAAATAAATAGTTTACCACAAAGCTTTCTTTTGGTTTTTAATTCTATGTGTATAATTACGCATAATTTACAGATTCCGACAGTCACTTCCGCCTGGACGATCACGATTGTTCGAACTTCCAGTTGATAAACGTTTTGAGTGGTTCAAAAGTCTCCAAACGTCAACTGCATTTGGAAAGAATTGTTTTGTATGATATCACACTCTATCTCGATGTCGTGTAATAATGTTATGTTGCTAGGCAATTTTATCTTTCCCCGTACACAGGAAGGTTGTTTGTGATTGTTGTATAGAGGAAATAAACACAGTAGTCGTGAAGCTTCGTGTACAAGCGTATTTAACGTACACGTAATTCGCTTAATGGGGGACCGAGCATGGCTTATTTTGTGGCGTGGCCGTACTGTCAATTTGACCGTCCATGGCTCGTGCTTCTTTATCGTATAATTGCAACTTGGACAGTAACATCCCTCTGTTCGGTTAGACTAGCTTGGAGGATCACGTCTGTTAGTTAAAAATTATGGACCACGAGTACAGACAAACCTTATGTATCTTGGTGAAAATATTCGACACAAACAAAGTAAAATGTGAGATTTAGTGTAAATATTTTCGTTTCTGGTTCTTCATGTCAAACAAGTCGAAAAAACATTCTACCTATCATATGTCATGGTTATAACGTCAAACCATGTAATTGGTGTAATATATCGGTATGTGATTGGAATACTGTCATGGCATACGACTGGTATAACGTATTCACATGTGACGGATGTAATGTATTGACATACGATTGTTATAATGTATTGACCTGTGTTTGGTGTATGTATTCACATGTGATTGGTGTAATGGCTTGACATATTATTGATGTAATGTATAATGACTAGTATGGTGTGTTGACATGTGATTGATATACTGTCATGACATCTGACTGATATAATGTCTAGACGTGTATGATATAATATACTGATATATGATTGGTCTAATGTATTGACATGTGATTGATGTTTGGGTTGAGAAAATATTTTACGTAGAAGAGCGAACAACGTTTCGACCTTCTTCGGTCATCGTCAGGTTTACAAAGAAAGAAAGAGGTAACTGACCGGAAGCTGACCACATGTTTGGAAGGGGTTGTGTAACTGAGTGTCGGAATGTAGAGGGCGGTGTTAGATGTTTGAATATATAATTTATTATTATTATTATTATATTTAATATAGGTATAAAGGCGTTCCTTTATATTGGTTTATTTTGGGTTTAAGTTGTTATATAAGTAAGGCTTCTTTAATTTTGCGTTTGTTTATGTTTGTTTCTTTATTTAGTATTTGAGTGTTTTCTATGGTTATATTGTGTTTATTTGACTTGCAGTGTTCAAAAACGTGTGAAGGTGACTTTTTATGTTCTTTGAATCTGGTTTCCATTTTTCTACTTGTTTCTCCAATACAGAAGTCGTGGCAGTTATCACATTGTATTTTATAAATAATGTTGGTGTGGTGTTTGTCAGTGTAGTTTTTACATAGTACAGACCTCACTTTTGTGCCTGGTTTTTGAATAAATTTGGTATTAACTGGAATGTCATCTTTTGTTACTAGTTTTTGCCAAATGTTGGTTATTTGTCTGCTGATGTCGGGAATATATGGTATGCAGCAGTATATGGTTTCGTGATTTTTTAATTCGTGAGATATATTTACTTTTGTTAGTTGATTTTGCTTTTTGTCTAGGTGTGTGCGTATAATGTTTTCTACGGTAAAAACTACACTGAGAAACACCACACCAACATTATTTATAAAATACAATGTGATAACTGCCACGACTTCTATATTGGAGAAACAAGTAGAAAAATGGAAACCAGATTCAAAGAATATAAAAAGTCACCTTCACACGTTTTTAAACACTGCAAATCAAATAAACACAGCATAACCATAGAAAACACTCAAATACTAAATAAAGAAACAAACATAAACAAACGCAAAATTAAAGAAGCCTTACTTATACAACAACTTAAACCCAAAATAAACCAATACAAAGGAACGCCTTTATACCTATATTAATATAATAAAATGAATAAAATTATATATTCAAACATCTATCACCGCCCTCTACATTCCGACACTCAGTTACACAACCCCTTCCAAACATGTGGTCAGCTTCCGGTCAGTTACCTCTTTCTTTGTGAACCTGACGATGACCGAAGAAGGTCGAAACGTTGTTCGCTCTTCTACGTAAAATACTTTCTCAACCCAAACGAGCCATTTTTGCATGTATATTTCTTTTAACCTCATTGCTAGGGTGATATGCAATACAGATAAGGATGTTCTGGCGCCACTCCGAATCAGCCTGCTTACTTTAGGACTTTGGGAAGAGTTATTTGAACATACAAACCTACAAGCTGAGTTGACATAGGATTACACCAAAGTGTTGAAACACACGCACTATTTGTTTATTCTAAGGGACTTTATGCCCAGATGATGAGAAAATGAATAACTCCCTATAAAGCAGTTTCCTCCGCCATTTAGTGTTGCCTTATTACATTTCTTGTTGCCAACAACACAGGCTCGTCAGTTAGGTGGATTTTCAAAGAACGTAACTGTTCTCTCCTGAGCCATTGTCCAGTTTATAATTGAACCATGATTTGTTAGCTTAGAGTCTCCTTCAGTCTTCGTACTTCCGCTGCTGGGATTCTTGTTTGCCCGTCTTCGAAGTTAAGCCACCTAGTAGGGTAAACATTAAACGTTGCATGAAAAATTCAGGATTTCCAGGATCTATGTCTCATTAGAAAGGAATGAAAAAAGAAAATTATAACTATCACACGCGGGATTTTCTCTAATCATTCGCGTACAGTTTTCCTTGAATTAAATATCTTAAGCATAGTTTATTTTTCTTGTAATCGTTTTAGTGAATCAACACTAAACGATGTGAAAAAACAGCTGGAAGAAAAACGCGGTTTTTAAAATTGATTTCAACAGATAATTTTAACAATGTAATTTGAAAAAGACGGTTTCAACAATACGGTGTTATCGGCCATTTCAACAATGAGTTCAAAAGCAAATTTTTATTTTGCTGCTTTTAAAGCTAGACTTAACATATATTATAGAAAGTATGAAGAATACGGCTTTCAAAAGCTGTTTTAACAATACTATTTATATATATACGCGTTCAACAATGCAATTCGAAAGCTAGTTTAAATAATAGTGGTTTGAAAGACAGTTCCACCAATACCTGTTTTTAAAGATAGTTGGTTTCCAAGATAGTTACACAATACTGGTTTATTGTAACAATGTGATTTTTAAATGCAATTTCTGCAATATATTTTCAAAGAGAATTTCAGTCAAAAGTTTGATTTAAACGTTTTTTAGTTAAGCACAGCACAAAGATACACACTGGGCTATCTAAACTGTGCAGCGTGTGTTTGCGCGTTTTAATCATAACAAAGCCACATTGGGCTATATGCTATAGCCACCGAGGGAAATCGAACTCTTGATCTTAGCGTTGTAAGTCCGAAGACTTACAACTGTCCCAGCTGGGTACTGCGGTGTGTAAATCATGGATAATGAAACCTAGTTTTTAGTGTTATAAGCCTTAAGAAGTACTGCTGAGCCACTGTGAGGGTGGAGCTTTATAAAAGAATTTTGTTTTAGAGATAAACAATGTAAAATAATTTAATTGTTGTTTGTTTTTGTATTTTTCAGTTTGTTTGATAAACATGGTATAAAGTCTATATTAGAAACAAGAGTAAGTACAGCTGTTCTTGATAATTTTTGAAAGAAATCTGTTAATGATAGATTGTTGTTTTATTCCAAATGGCATGTGAAAATATTTCTTTTACTATCAATATGGTTCATAAAAATAGAGACTATTTTCTGTTCTTTCTGAACTTACACAGTTCAACTATTTTTGGTGAGAATCGTTATATATAGATATGATGAGGCTCGGCCTGGCCAGGTGGTTAAGGCACTCGACTCGTAATTCGAGGCTCGCATGTTCGAATCCTTGTTACACCAAACATGCTTGTCCTTTCAGCCGTAAAGGCGCTATAATGCGACGGTCTATCCCAATATTTGTTGATAAAAGAGAAGCCGAAGAGTTGGCGGTGGGTGGTGACGACTAGTTGTCTTACTTCTGGCCTTACAGTAGCTGAAAGTTGCTGAGATTTAAATGTAAGAGTAGCTGAAAGTTTCTCAGATTTAAACAGTAAAAGCAGCTGAATGTTTTTCAGATTTAAACAGTAAAAGCAGCTGAAAGTCCTTTTCAGATTTAAACAGTAAGAGTAGCTGAAAGTTCTTCTCAGATTTAAACTGTAAGAGTAGCTGAAAGTTTCTCAGATTTAAACTGTAAGAGTAGCTGAAAGTCCTTTTCAGATTTAAACAGTAAGAGCAGCTGAAAGTCCTTTTCAGATTTAAACTGTAAGAGTAGCTGAAAGTTTCTCAGATTTAAACTGTAAGAGTAGCTGAAAGTCCTTTTCAGATTTAAACAGTAAGAGCAGCTGAAAGTCCTTTTCAGATTTAAACTGTAAGAGTAGCTGAAAGTTTCTCAGATTTAAACTGTAAGAGTAGCTGAAAGTCCTTTTCAGATTTAAACAGCAAGAGCAGCTGAAAGTCCTTTTCAGATTTAAACAGTAAGAGTAGCTGAAAGTTCTTCTCAGATTTAAACAGCAAGAGTAGCTGAAAGTTCTTCTCAGATTTAAACAGCAAGAGTAGCTGAAAGTTCTCAGATTTAAACAGCAAGGGTATCTGAAAGTTCTCCTCAGATTTAAACAGTAAGATTAACTGAAAGTTCTCCTGAGTTGCTCGTATTGCTATCTGTTTATTGCTCTCTGCGTATTTTGTGCGGAATAAAGAAAACACTGGAAGATTGTTTGTGTTTAATATGCGTAAAACTCAATAAAACACGTGTTTATTTAAGTGGTTATTCAGTTCTACCTCCTCTGCTTGTTTAATGTAGTATCACATAAAACTTAATAAAACGTGTTTGTTGTTTGTTTAGAATTAAGCACAAAGTTACACGATGGGCTATTTGTGCTTTGCCCACCACAGATATTGAAACCCGGATTTTAGCAGTGTGAGTCCGCAGACGTCCCGCTGTGCCACTCGGGGGACGTATTTGTTCAAGTGTTTCTTCAGTTTTATATCTGTTTTTACTTTCTTTATTTTAAGCATAAGTTATAAAAAAGCAAAACAAGACTTACCTGCTTTAGAGTCAACGTATTTGCCATTTGGATTGTTAGGCATGTCACTGTAGTAAGACAGGACAACGAACTATCTTAATAATCTGCAGTTATATATGTACGCAATATATATTTTTAAAAATAACTCAAAAGAATTCAGTTTCCTTGATACTCTTTCTTAGGATAATCCCGTTTCCTTAAAACTCGTTTTTAGGATAATCCCGTTTCCTTGAAAAATCCGTTTATAAAAAACAAAACATTTCTTTGAAACTCCTTTTTGAAAAAGTACCCCCGCTTGTTCAGGGGTAAGTCTACGGAATTCCAACACTAAGATCAGGGGGTTCGATTCCCTTAAGTGGACTCAGTAGATAGCCCATGTAGCTTTGCTATAAGAAAATACACATACACACACCTTTTTGAAATAATTCTGTTTCTTTAAAATATTTTTAATACATTTGCAAAGTTTTATATTATTTTAGAATTACCGAAATTGGCCCAGCATGGTGGTTAAGGCACTCGACTCATAATCCGAGGGTCACGGATTCGAATCTCCATCATACTAAACATGCTTTCCCTTTCAGCCTTGGGGGCGTTATAATGTTACGCTCAATCCCACTATTCGTTGGTAAAAGAGTAGCCCAAGAGTTGGCGGTGGGTGATGATGACCAGCTGTCTTCCCTCTAGTTTTACACTGCTAAATTAGGGACGGCTAGCACAAATAGTCCTCCTGTAGCTTTGCACAAAATTCAAAGCAAACCAATAACGAAAGAGCCTCTACAAGAAAAGATATTCACTTAGAAATTAAAAGAAACATAAAGAAAGTTCACTTAATGAAAAAATGAATCGAACAAATACGTGGTGAAGTAATGTGGGTTTTAATACAGCTAGTTCATAGTGAGTCATAGCATGTTTGATGAATCCATTTAAGATTATTAAATTAGTGAATAACAAAGGGGTGCAAGGTCAGTGGAGTGAGTGGACGTAGGGGTATAAGCCTAATAAATAACATATCAGGCTTAACTAAAGACGGTCAAGATATTAATGTTAGTTTCGCTTGTGTGTGAGGGTAGAGAAAAGAACACAGTTTTTGTGCGCGAAAAGTGAATATAAATTATTTTGGTATGAGAAAAGAAAAAAATTTGGGGGCGCAATGGTCAATTACCGTTCACTCAGAGTAACATTTCCTTCAATAACTTCGAGTGAATAATAAAATTCGATGAAAAAATATTCAGTTTATCAAATGTTATAATTCATTTCAGCTGAACTTAAACCATTAGTGATTGACCACACACGTTTACAACCCAGTATAAAGGTTGAAGGTTACATTTCTTTATATCGAGCTTGATCTTCGACCTTGAGAATATTCAAAAGAAGATTCATTTCGGTGGACTTGCCAGTTGTCTCAAACAGTGGTTTTCTTCGTTTACTTTAGCGAGAAGGAATGAAAACAAACAAACAAATCAACCACTTTAATTGCAACAACAGAGGTACGTGGGAGTTAATGAGTTAGGTGCACTTATCAACCGGTTGTGTTCTAGAGAGGAAACTGTCTGTATAAACATAACGACAAAAATGCAGGCCAATCATGAGACTTATTACGAAAGGACATCCTGTTTTCTTTATGGATTCGATTATGCCCGTAATACGGGTTGAAAATCATTTGTATGCCATCATGTTTTATTATCATGCTAATAGCAATGATGTTGAAGATAATGTTGGATCATGGTAAAGACGGTACTGTTGTATTTATATAGTACTGGTGTACAGTAATATGCGAAACACATGCATTTCAAAGATATATCTATATAACTTTACTATTTATGCGGCAAAGTGTGCAGTACATGGATATGAGAGTTACTAAAGAACATTAACATGTATTACACTCACTAATGTCATATGTAAACATTTGAAATCATCAGTGTTGACATATTTATATAATTTTCTGGTGTATAACTGCAGGGGGTGAGTAACTTTTTCCCCCTGCCTAAACGTGCCACGTAAAAAAATACACATATGAATGAACTGCTGCAATACGTAAACAGTTTTATATGTAAACAGTCGAATCGTTTTGTTTGTTTTGCTCTTAATAATAAAGCTACACAAAGGTCGATGTGCGCTATTCTCACCACACCACGAGTATCGAAACCCGATTTCTAGGGGCGTGAGTTTGGAGACCTGCCGCTGTGCTACTGGGAGGGAATGGGTCAGTCGAACCGAGTAGCCACGACTTCTTTCATGCTATAATCTGGGTTTCATATTTCTGATATTTGTAACTGTTACGTATTATGATTTATCTGAGGTGAGCCTTCTATTTATTGTGTTATATACGTTACGTATTACTATTTCAAATAGCCGTAAATTTGAATCTAGAAGTTAATTAAATGTCAATATGAACGGAATATTTTATTGATGATCTAAGTCCACGTCGAATAAATTAATTCTGAGTTGATACTGTCACATCTCGCTTAAGCTAGTTAGCTTGGTCGGACTCACATCGCTGGTTTTTTACCGATGAAGATATTTAATGTCCTCGTAGAAATAATAACTTCCTCAGTAATTTACTGACGTTGAGCGGTTTGTAATATTCGAAATTTACAAATGTTCCTGATCAAATTCTGTAGTTTTCCGATTAATAGGTGTTAATCACAAATATAGATTCCCATGCCTATAGTACACTGACTGTAGCTGACCAATAATAACCTCCTTCCGTCTTTCGGCTAGCTACTTTTATAAGAATGACGCCAGTTGGTAGATATTTCAAAAATGTTGTGACGCGTTTTCGTAAAAGAAAGACTGTTGATTCTTACTTTGAAGACTCTTCTACAAATTTAAAGAACAGGCGGGACTTGGGCAATACACAGTCAAGAATATACGTCACAACACACACATACAAAAGAAAAAATTATAATGAAAAAGCTCAGGTACTAAAATAGACGTATAACGATAAATCCGTCAAATAACCTACATTCACAATCCAATAAATATATTTTTCAGTTCCTTTGCTTCCTATCTGTACATAAATATATCATAGAAATAGTATCGTAATTTTTTTTTTCCGTTTGCTTTGTGATAATTATCGTCATGTTGGGGTTAACTTTACGATATTTTTTGTGTCCCAGTCGGAAATGATACACGAGAATAAGTCACTTTTTTTTTTTATAGAGGTAAAATAAATCCTCTTTTTCGGAACAAAGATAGAGTGTTTAGATACACTAAGAATGACAGCAGAAAATCTCTTTAAGCCTACTTGAAATTGCAATACTTCACACACAGTAGCTGTTAAATCAACATATGACAAAGTATTGTTTATACTAGCTTAGTCCTAACAATCGACACCAAGCCATGCTTGGGCAGTAAAGCATTAAAGCGTGACGTCATGTGACATGGGCAATATTCAGCTTTCTCAGATTGCATGGTAAGTATCTGATAACTGACACACTTTGCATACTTATAAAAAGTAAAGTAAGATAGGAAATAACCCGACTTTTAGGACATCAGGAATATCTTTTTACAGTCTTTCATCCAAATTTCGGACATATTTTTTAAGTAGTAATCGCTTGTTCTATTTCAAAGATATAATAACTCGACATCGGATATTAGGTATATCGTCAGTATATAACACGTGTTTTAAAATATATTATTGTATTACATAATATTAATTAATAAAATACGTTTAAAATTATTTTAATGCAAAACATGCAACCTAAGGACATTATTGTCGCGTACAAAAATATAAAAAAATATTACTAGAGTACATATCTAAAGTATATAACTATAACACCTATTTAAATATTATACTTACAACACATGACGTATCTAAGTAATTTCAGAGCAACAAATGTTATGATCTAATGAATATCTATATAGAGATAAATAGTACTTACTGTCTATTTAAGGTCTATGTAACTACTTATCTATATAAATTTAATAGTACTGTTTGTTGAATATCTATGTAACTGTTTGTTTGTTTTTGAATTTCGCACAAAGCTACTCGAGGGCTATTTGTGCTAGCCGTCCCCAATTTAGCAGTGTAAGACCAGAGGAAAGGCAGCTAGTCATCACCACCCACCGCCAACTCTTGGGCTACTCTTTTACCAACGAATAGTGGGATTGACCGTAACTTTATAACGCCCCCACGGCTGAAAGGGCGAGCATGTTTGGCGCGACTCTATGTAACTACTTATCAAAATAAATATAATAGTACCTACTGTCTGTTGTATGTCCATGTAACTACTGATCTATATAAATATAACAGTACAGTCTGTTGTATGTCCATGTAACTACTTATCTATATAAATATAATAATATTGTCTGTTGTATGTCCATGTAACTACTGATCTATATAAATATAACAGTATTGTCTGTTGTATGTCCATGTAACTACTTATCTATATAAATATAATAATATTGTCTGTTGTATATCCATGTAACTACTTATCTATATAAATATAACAGTACTGTCTGTTATATGTCCATGTAACTACTTCTCAGGGTGTGAATGAATCTTCATCAAATTTCATTCGATCAATAGAGAGATACAAACAAATTTGCAGTTGTGTAGTTTGTATTTTGCGGTTTTTATGGGAGTTTTTTTTAAACTCTTTTTCACTTCGTCTTGATGGGTCCTCACTAAATGTTACATGAAGGTTTATTGGATCCATGCAGAGATACATGCAAAATTACGGCTTCACATTCTATGTTTTGAAGTTTCGTAGGCATTTTTGTGTTTTTTACAATTACATATAAGGAAAGCAACTTTCCATGTCTTATGATGTCTTTCCATTAATCTTTAATTTACATAACTTACGTCCAGGTTCTCCAGTTAGCTTTTAATATATTGTAACAACTCATAAGATGTAGCTACAAATAGTAGATTTACAGGTATGTAAAGGCTAATATTATAACACATAACACATGTCTAAATAACGTCATAGCAAAATACACAACACATATAACGAATGGTATAACAACACATAACACATGTCTAAATAACACCGTTGCAATATACACAACACATATAACGAATGGTATAACAACACATAACACATGTCTAAATAACACCGTTGCAATATACACAACGCATATAAAACTTGAATCGTATTTTTAATCTGAACTTTATAAGACCCTAATTTTTCATTTGTAGATTGGATTACTTGTTTTTGTCACAAACCTCGTTCGAAGCACACAATTAAACAAGTTCGTACAGTTTTTACTTTTTACTTTCAATAATCTTACAGCTAAGATAAAAAAAAAATCCAACGTTACTGTACGCAGTCGTCTAGATGTTTCTTGTAGTACATTTTAACATTAATCAAGGCTTTCTGACACTTTATGTAACGCGTGAATGGCTTTCTAACAAATTGAAATGACCATATTCTAATCGTAAGGTTTTACAGTGTTTCAAATACATGATCTTACCGTATTTTAGACGCATAATGTTTGTTTGTTTTTGAATTCTGCACAAAGCTATGCAAGGGCTATGTGCGCTAGCTGTCCATGATCTATTAGTGTAAGACTAGAGGGAAGGCAGCTAGTTATCACCCTCCACTGGCAACACTTGAGCTACTCTTTTACCAACGAAGAATAGTGGGATTGATCGTAACATTATAACACTCCAACGGCTGAAAGGGCTAGCATATTTGATTTGACGGGGATTCGAACCCGCTACTCTGAGCTTGTGATGCGACAAATGATCTGCCAAAGCCGAACTTGAAGCTTCAAGTGTCGGAATTCCATGAAGAGATAGCCCAAGAGTTGGCGGTGGGTGATGATGACTAACTGCCTTCCCTTTACTCTTACACTGCTAAATTAAGGACGGCTAATGCAAATAGCCCTTGAATAGCTTTGTGCGAAATTCAAACCAAACCTTCTACAAGTACATTTATTGGTGTAATAATTTTTCACTAAATTTGTTCAGTTCTACGAGTGAAGAAGGTGAATGTTGAAAGTCTTGAAATTAAATTATTTTTGCTGTCCTTACTCTCAAACTCACAGTCCCTACCGTGTAATTAGCGTAAACTGAAACTCGTCTATTTCTAAGATAAAGAGTATTACATATTTTCTTTCTACTAGAGTTAAGTTTAGGGTTAGCACTTACATGAGGAAAAGCGCTTGAAATGTTATATAAAATATTTTCTTCTACTAGAATTAGGTTTAGGATCAGTACTTACATGGGGACCAGAACAATAAATAAAACACGCCACGTTAAACTTTAGACGATGTACAACGTAACACACGTGTTGACGGTTCAAACGATGCACAGTGTTAACACGATTATAACCTTATATCATCGTAACAGCAGAGAACACTGCTAAACCTAGAACTAATAGAATATAAAACTTGGGTCATTAACAGTATGCCACATTGATAAACGTGCAATATAAAGGATACAATACTAAATAATTATAACAACATGTCTTATTGTTAAATTTAGAACAAAATGATATAAGACTTAGATCATTATAACATTAGGCTACACTGCTAAATTTAGGAACAAAAGTATATAAAACTTAGATTGTTATAATAACACTGCAAAACGTAGAATATCAGGATAAAAGATTGTATTCATTATAAACGAGAGTCGCATTGCAAAACTTAGAACAAAGGTTAATTGAAACTAATTCGTTATGAAGTACCTCGAACAATGTATCAGCTGCATATACATATTGTCTATAAAAACGCACCACGCTGTATATTTGTAACAACTATTAACAACTAAACTCAACATTAAACAACAGTAATGTTTCAGTTACATTGACCCTTCAGCGTCCACTAAGTCCACCTTACACAACGTTCTTGCTTTAGTGACATTAAAGTCACGTGGTTTTATAATGCGGTCTCATTTTCGATTAGTATGTCTTGTTATGTAAGCAACACTCTGATTTGTGAGTAGAGTATATCGTAAATGTTATCTTTTCTCGTGTTTGTTAAGAATTTTTCTTAATTTTAATGTTTCTAGTAGTTGAAAGGTTTCGTTTGTTTTCTTAACCTTTCCTAGTCACAGATACACTTGTTGAATTCTTATCATCTTCAATTGGAATATTACCCGAACCAAGTTCAACTTTATTAATCGAATACCAACACCTGACATGCTT
Source organism: Tachypleus tridentatus (assembly GCF_004210375.1). Classification (NCBI taxonomy): domain Eukaryota; kingdom Metazoa; phylum Arthropoda; class Merostomata; order Xiphosura; family Limulidae; genus Tachypleus; species Tachypleus tridentatus. The sequence goes on along the minus strand of NC_134837.1, from coordinate 259,120,452 downwards.
GCCTTAGGGACGTCAAAATGTAACGGTCAATCTCACTATTCGTTGCTAAAGGTAGTCCAAGAGTTGGCTTTAACAACACACCTTCCTTCTGGTTCATTGTTTGAAAATTTGAGACGGCTGATAACAGGAATGCCTTGGGAAGCTTTACGTTAAATTTATGTCACAAAAATATATAGTTACAACAAAGAAAAGAATAATAAACCGGATTTCGATACCGTTGGTGGGTAGAACACAGACATCCCAGCGTGTAGCTTTGTGCTTAACTACAAACAAAGAACTCATGAAAAGCAAAATATTTCAAGAAAGATCTCAGCCCAATGAAACGTGAAGTTTTTATAATTTCAATAATTGTCATATAAAATTAATTTGAGGTATGTTGAGAGATGTAGTGGTTACTTTGGTATATACTTAAGAGAATAAGGACTTGATAAATTCTTGTACTATCTTACATTTCCTGTCAGGTACGGCCTTCCGCGCGCTATCTACGTGGAAAGCGTGACGTAAATCGCTCAAATGACGTAGTAGAGAACAGCAACATAACTTCGTTTTCTTTCATTTGGGAGTTTCTCACCCATTGTTGCAATGTGTTGCTCGTAATGAGGTTTACAAGGGCTGGGTGAGTGCTGGGGGTTGGGGTTGATTTAAAAACGCGAAAATAGTCGAAATTTGGAGAATGCCCAAGTAAGTAAACCTTATTGATGCTATTGGTATGTACTCTACAACACTATTACAAACTATTAGTCTATTGTATAACAATATTACAAACTACCTGTTATTAGTCTATATTGTATAATAATATTACAAACTACCTGTTATTAGTCTATATTGTACAACAATATTACAAATTACCTGTTATTAGTCTCTATTGTATAACAATATTACAAACTACTTGTTATTAGTCTATATTGTACAACAATATTACAAACTACCTGTTATTAGTCTCTATTGTATCACAATATTACAAACTACCTGTTATTAGTCTATATTGTATAATAATATTACAAACTACCTGTTATTAGTCTATATTGTACAACAATATTACAAATTACCTGTTATTAGTCTCTATTGCATAACAATATTACAAACTACCTGTTATTAGTCTATATTGTACAACAATATTACAAACTACCTGTTATTAGTCTCTATTGTATCACAATATTACAAACTACCTGTTATTAGTCTATATTGTATAACAATATTACAAACTACCTGTTATTAATCTATATTGTATAACAATATTACAAACTACCTGTTATTAGTCTATATTGTATAACAATATTACAAACTACCTGTTATTAGTCTATATTGTACAACAATATTACAAACTACCTGTTATTAGTCTCTATTGTATAACAATATTACAAACTACCTGTTATTAGTCTATATTGTATAATAATATTACAAACTACCTGTTATTAGTCTATATTGTATAACAATATTACAAACTACCTGTTATTAGTCTATATTGTACAACTATATTACAAACTACCTGTTATTAGTCTATATTGTATAACAATATTACAAACTACCTGTTATTAGTCTATATTGTACAACAACATTACAAACTACCTGTTATTAGTCTATATTGTATAACAATATTACAAACTACCTGTTATTAGTCTATATTGTACAACAATATTACAAACTACCTGTTATTAGTCTCTATTGTATAACAATATTACAAACTACCTGTTATTAGTCTATATTGTATAATAATATTACAAACTACCTGTTATTAGTCTATATTGTATAACAATATTACAAACTACCTGTTATTAGTCTATATTGTACAACAATATTACAAACTACCTGTTATTAGTCTATATTGTACAACAATATTACAAACTACCTGTTATTAGTCTATATTGTACAACAATATTACAAACTACCTGTTATTAGTCTATATTGTATAACAATATTACAAACTACCTGTTATTAGTCTATATTGTACAACAATATTACAAACTACCTGTTATTAGTCTCTATTGTATAACAATATTACTAACTACCTGTTATTAGTCTCTATTGTATAACAATATTACTAACTACCTGTTATTAGTCTCTATTGTATAACAATATTACAAACTACCTGTTATTAGTCTCTATTGTATAACAATATTACAAACTACCTGTTATTAGTCTATATTGTATAACAATATTACAAACTACCTGTTATTAGTCTCTATTGTATAACAATATTACTAACTACCTGTTATTAGTCTCTATTGTATAACAATATTACAAACTACCTGTTATTAGTCTATGTTGTACAACACTATTACAAACTACCTGTTATTAGTCTATGTTGTACAACACTATTACAAACTATCTGTACACATATTCTGGATGACACCACTGGCTACAAAAATGCTTTGTACACAAATAACAAGGTCCTCATAATCACAGTAACCATCATGGTGTCACAGATGATGACCTTAACAAGGTCCTTATTATCATAGTAACAACCATAATATTTAAATCCGCTATTCAGATACAGCTCTGATTATAGTTTTTCCTGGTTTTTAATACAACATTGTATCACATAATATCTTCTTTTACCTGAGTCATATATTCAGTTTTTTTTGTGAGTTACAGATAAAAGAGGCGCCATTTTACGGCTATTTCCCTCTTGGATGTAAATAATTCAAGGCGATGTTTTTTATTTCTTCGACCAGTTTTTTTATATGCGAAGCCATTAATTGGCGAAAGTGCCTATTCACCTTTTGATAGCGTCACTCGGACTTTATTATTTTCGTTTCATTTCAGATAAAAGGTGGCGCAGCTGGCATCTCTTGGGTAGTACTTTAAACGAGTGACACGAAGCTGGCATGGCCAAGCGCGTAAAGCGTGCGACTCGTAATCTGAGGGTCGCGGGTTCGCGCCCGCGTCGCGCTAAAACATGCTCGCCCTCCCAGCCGTGGGGGTGTATAATGTGACGGTCAATCCCACTATTCGTTGGTAAAAGTGTAGCCCAAGAGTTGGCGGTGGGTGGTGATGACTAGCTGCCTTCCCTCTAGTCTTACACTGCTAAATTAGGGACGGCTAGCACAGATAGCCCTCGAGTAGCTTTGTGCGAAATTCCAAAACAAACAAACAAACAAACAAACAAACCAAAGAGTGACACGTTATCTGAAACAAGTTCGGTTTTATAATTTGTTAGCACAAAGCTTAACGATGGATGCGTTGAGTTGTGCTGAACATGGGTATCGAACCCAAGTGCGTTGTAATCCTGCAGACTTACCGTTGAGCCACTGGGAACTAATTATGATAACCCCCTGAACGCATGGTATTACCTCCCTAAATGCATAGGAATCTAAACGGTGTAAAAAAATTATTTAATTGAGCGCTCTTGCACTCGTGCATTGAACTAAAAATTATTCTTTGGTTGGCGAACGCTGTTATGTATGGTGGGGGGATCACGTCAGATGGGTCGAAAGTAGCTTAACCTTTAATGTTGGCCCGGCATGGCCAAGCGTGTTAAGGCGTGCGACTCGTAATGTGAGGGTCGCGAGTTCGCATCCCCGTCGCGCCAAACATGCTCGCCCTTTCAGCCGTGGGGGCGTTATAATGTAACGGTCAATCCCACTATTCGTTGGTAAAAGAGTAGCCCAAGAGTTGGCGGTGGGTGGTGATGACTAACTGCCTTCCCTCTAGTCTTACACTGCTAAATTAGGGACGGCTAGCACAGATAGCCCTCGAGTAGCTTTGTGCGAAATTCAAACAAACAAACTTTAATGTTTAAAGACTGAAGATTCATGATATAAGTTCCGTTACCGCTTAGTCGCACTCCGCACTTATGGCCATGTGTGTGGTATAAAAAAACGGTCAAATTCCACTTTTCATTCATACAAGAGTATTTGTTTTGAAGTTCGAGCAAAGCCACTCGAGGGCTATCTGTGCTAGTCGTCCCTAATTTAGCGGTGTAAGACTAGAATGGAGGCAGCTAGTTATTACCACCCAACGTCAACTCTTGAGCTACTCTTTTGCCAACGAATAGTGGGATTATCTGTCACATTTAATGCCCC